>NW_015150498.1:820194-828839 GCF_000732505.1 Cyprinodon variegatus | reverse complement strand
GGTGGGATTAGACAGAGACTGTCATTGACAATCAATTTTTAAATTTTGCCTAAATCCGTAGATTTTCGGACAGTACTTTGATTTGCCAATTCTATTATATTCTGCACGGTTATGGTCCAAGTACATCTGGGCATTTAGCGTCTTGTTAAACTCAATTATTGCAGTTTTGAGTGATCACACAGGGAGAAAAGTCTATTCAAGTAAACTAAAGTACAATACACAACTCAGTTCAACAAAATAAAGTAACAGCGTACCATCTACATCATTTACAGTAAAGATCTTTTATGCAAGTTTTACTTAAGTGGTGCAACAAGAATTCCTCCTCTGATCTTTGAGCTTCAATGCCCTAACTAGAGAAATAAAAAAACACATGATGCTGCCACCACCCTTTTCCAGATGGGAATTATGAAAGGTTAAGTGCTGGTTTTGCAACACTATAAAGTTTAACCGTGGTCTCATCTGTTCAAGGCATCTTTATTATGTTTGTCATGTTCTGTTTGTGGCTTATGGCAAACTTGGAAAAAAAAGACTTCTTCTTGCTTTCTCTTACAACAGCTTTCCTCCTGCCACACTTCAATAAAAAAAAACAAATTTTAATATGCATGAGTAATTATTTTCCCTTCGGAGTCCCGGTCTCTTACTAACTATGTTTATGCTTAGCATGCAAGCTGCAAGTTAAGGTTTCCTTTATAGTTTTAGATTTTATATATCTTACACATGAGTTTATGAAATAATTCACAAAATAGCTTTCCAATATGAGATTTAAGAACAGTTGGATTCAGCTTATTAATAAGGAAAGTTTCCAAGGCAGTTAGGTGCTCTGAATGGGTTGTTTATTTCTGCCACTTCATAATTTTTGCACTTTGTGTTGTTCTATCTTTTGCAAGGTTCTGACTTCCAAAATACTTTTGATCTGATTTCATTTTAAAGAAACTGTAGAGCAAAAGTGAAAAGCAAACCCTTACGCATTCCTTTAGTTGATTAGCAGTACTGATGACAGAGAATGAATAAAAGGCAGACTCTTTTAGCTTTGCGGCACGGCTGAGAAAGCATTATCTGCTCAATTCAGCAGCGGTCTCTCCTGGGAAGCGAGGATCACTGTGCTGTGGCACTGTCAGGTCCTGCCAATAGCCATAATGGGGCCTTAATTCCACATTAATGCAGTCTAAATGAAGTGTCAGAGGAAGATTGATCTGTTGAGGGCGTGGGTTTGATGAAGGTTGTTCTAACGCCTGGGTGCCCCAGCGGACACCTGGTCATACTCTGAAACCCCCCTGCCTCCCCAAGGGCCTCATCTAAAGACAGCAGAGCAACCTGTCATGTGTTTAAACATCTAGAAAGTCTTAAAATGTGTTCTTTAAAATCTCTATCCAGGTCCAAATGAGGCAGTCATTTTCCAAATTCCTTTAATAAATGCTTGCAAATGACGGGATACAGCTGTGACGTGTCTAATGTTTTGGAGATTGTCTAATTCCTTCGCAGCTTCTTTCATCAAGGTACATTTTTCGTCATGTTCTGTTGTCTGACAGGTGCATAGGCCGGATAATGCTGCCAGTGGGAGACTTTGCAGGGAGCTTAAATACAACCAGTCCTCCTACTGTACATATCTAAAACCCCATTTTACTCCTTTCCATTAATAATTCTTGTCCAAATGGATTTTAACTCACTGTCAAGTTTCAACTGATACTTTTCCTCTATTCAGAGCATTAAGCTAATCATGGTAAAATTCTCATCTTCCTATGCTTGTCTTAAAAAATATTTTTCAAGGCAGCCACTCCGTACAACACCTTGTTTTTAAGTTGTTCATATTCTTACTAGAAGTAGGAATAAAGGTCAAAATGATTGATAGATGTATTTGTTTATCATTTTACACACCAGGATGATTACAAAGAGGCCATTTCCTTTCATATCAGTGTGACCTACTTTATTTACATAGCATTAATTCAAAGACATTTCAAAGTAAAAAAAAGATCAAGTTTATATATATATAAAATATATGAGATTTTTTTTTCAGTTTAGCTTCTTCGTTCCAATTAACTTTCATTGAATGGTCAGATTCTACAGCAAGTACTACGATGCACTTCAATACAGATCTTTAAAAAAGAAAAAGTAGAGGATATAAGGAAGTGATGGCGAGGTTTATTGAAATCAGATGACAACATCAAACCCATAAATTCTTATATACTCTTATATACTGTCTTAAATACTGTCATATCATGTACATTGACAAGTATAAAATTAATTCTATTTTCTGCCCTCTTATTGCACTAAATGCTTTATTCAAACAACATTGTTGTTTGTAGGGTTATAATTTTTGTGATGTGTGGTATTGTACACACTGTAAACCTTAAAAAAGAAAATGTTCTACTTCTATGGGTATCTACATGCTGCACTCGCTTTTCATTTTGCTGCCAGCTCACTTGAACTTCCCAACTGCAGGACAATAAATTATACTTCCATTTTTAAAACTTTTTTATGTGAAATTTATATAAAAAAAAGATAATAACAAAACAGATTAAACAATTCCTCAAGTGTGAGGATTTCATTTTTTTTTTTCATTTTAGGTCAACTTCTTACATATCCCAGAGGCAGAAATATTCCCCTGGCCCTAATGATTTGAAACGTGGTTTTAAATGTGGCCTTTAAACCCTTCAAGGTCCCATTTGATGTTTAAATCACATTCTTGCATTGGTTATGTTTAGGCCGTGATACTTACAGTGTGGGATGCACTTCTCCACAGTTAATTGGAACTTTATAAATGACATTTTATGTGGTCATGGTCGTGGAGTGGCATGCATGCAGACTTTATTGGAGCATCTTCGACATTAGAAGCAGCGTGGGCTGGGCTGAGCTTCCCAGGTGACTGAGAAGTCTGCAGCAAGTGTGTCAGTTTGATTAACTCCAAAAGCAGGGCTTTTGACACATGTGGTCAGGTTAATGAAACTCAGTAAGGATGCACTCTTTCCTGGTACCCTCCCTGCCAGGAAGCTGTGGGTGACGGGATGAGGTTCAGTGGCTTGTCCCCTCTCTGCCTCCATGGGACATGGTTGCATTAGACGGGACAGTCTGATACCCTCTTTGCGTGCCAAATCTGTTGCGATAAATAACTCCTCTGCCAACACATCTCCCCGTCACATCTTCATCAATGTGATTAGTACTTTACTAATTGGATAACCTTTTCAGCCTTTTTCAGAGGAGAAGAAATTTGTAATGTAGTGTTTTATCAGGAAAATATTGACTTTAGCTATCTTAAAATAACTTTAATGTCAGATATATATTTTAACTGTTTGGTCTGACTTGCTGTCCCTTTGTTGCTTAAAAATCACAGGCTCTCTACAGATATCTGATTTGTCTCTTTCCCTTAGAGAAAAATCTGGATGTTAGTTGGCTACATCTGAATACATTTATTCAGACTTAGACAACTTTTATTGTTGTTTTGTATACACAGAGTGTATACAAAACAACAATAAACAATTTTGCATACACAGAGTGTATATAAAACAAAATTTCCATTTGTACAGCTTTCAGACAGTAAATGAGCAGCAGCTTCGCAGTGAAATGAACATCTCCATTTCATAAAGTGCAGCAGTGATCAAATATTAACAGCTTGGGAAAGAACAAAGAAACATGGTGCAAAACACATTGATATGGAGGTTCAGAGCAGTGCAAAGAAAATCCAAATAAATTGTGCAAAAATGCAGTAGAAAATTTTTTTTGAATTGAGTTCTTTTTTGGTTTGATGTTATCAGTGTGATGCAAAGTCTGTGCCTTGATTTAGAGTTTTTTTTCATCAGTTCTGGTGTACTCATCAGATGGCAGTGGGGAAAAAGCCGTTGCAGAACCTGCTGGTCCTGCATGGAATGCTGCCAAGCCTCATCCCAGAGGGCAGCAGGGAGAACAGTCCATGGTGGGGGTGTGAGGGGTCACTGATGATGTCACAGGCTCAGGACACGCAGTGTTTGGATGAAATGTCTTTCATATAGAGAAGAGGAGCCCCAATGATCCTCTCTGTTGTTCTCACCACTCTTCTCACATTCTTCCAGTTTGAAGCACTGCAGCCTCCACACCACACACTGAGACAGCTGGTCTGAATGCTCTCCATTGTGCTTCTGTAAAAAGTCGGGAGGAGGGGCTTGAGCAGCTGGGCTCTCCTCATTCTCTCCAGGAAGTTCAAGCACTTTTGACCAGTGAGGTGGTGTTTACAGTCCAGGTGAGGTGGTCTGTGATGTGCATACCAGGAATTTGGTGCTGCTACCAACCTCTACAGATGAGCTGTTGATGAGCAGTGGAGCATGGTTAGGCTGGTTCCTCCTGAAGTTGACAATGATCCCCCTCGTCTTCTCCGTGTTCAGGATCAGCCTGTTGCCTCTGCACCAGTCCACCAGCTGCTCCACCGTCTCTCTGTAGTCCAGGTCGTTGTCGCAAACTTCACGATGTGATTGGTGGTAAACCTGGGGACGCAGTCGTGTGTCATCAGAGTGAACAGCAGGGGGCTCAGGACGCAGCCTGTCCTTACGACGATGACATCAGAGGTGTTCTGTCAAACCCAGACTGATTGAGGAGTGTTTTTAAAGAAAGTCTAGCAGCCAATAGCGGAGGGGTGTATTGAATCCCAGCTGTTCCAGTTTACCTATCATGCTTTGGGAGGATGGTGTTGAAAGCTGAACTGAAGTCCAGGAACAGCATCTGCACGTGGGTGTTCTTTCCCTCTAAGTGTGCTGGGCTAAGGTGAAGGGCGGTGGAGATGGTGTCCTCAGTTGAGCGGTTCTGTCGGTAGGCAAACTGGAACAGGTTTAATGAGGGAGACTGGAGACAATGTTTTCTTTAACCAGCCTTTCAAAGTACTTCATCACGATGGTAGTCAGTGCAACAGGCTCTAGTCATTAAACAAGGTGACCTGAGGCTTCTTTGGTACCAGAATGATGGTGGCAGACTTAAAGCATGCAGGCACTATGAATTGGTCCAGCAAAGTGTTTGTAGCTCCTATCTCCTGTTCCTAGCTCCTATAACTTCATCTATCGCACAGTCAGCGGTAAAAACAAAATCCAGTGTAGAACAGGTCCTGTGCTGAACCCAGACGGCCTGGAGCCATACAGACATTGTTACATGCAGAACACACGCAGGCAAAAATGATTTTGGCCGCTGGCGGGTAGCGCTAGTTTACTAGGCTATAAATATGTGGAGATTGGGGACATTTGTTCTCTGTCGTGCCTGCCCCTAGCATATTTTTGTGCTAAATGAAAATTAGCCCATTATTTTTTCATTTCCAATTTGACTTCCCCATCTGGTGGTTTGGAAAAATCAACAGAAAAGCCGAACCTTCTTATAAGCTGCATGGTTCAAACCATGGGAAAAGGTAGCGACTTATAGTACGGTGAATACAGTAAGTTGTTTTAAGTTGGAGGGTGGGGTCTTCGGCCTTCTTTGGATTAATGCAAAGAAAATACAACAAGACAGTTAACTATACCAGGTAAGATTTGAACTGTTTAAAACAATTCCTTAGAATCCTATCTAAAAAATCCATACCTTTAAAATGTTTGTCCTTGCTCTGGTTTTATGTGCTGACAGGAAGTACACCAAATAAGCAACAGACTGGGAGTCTTCCTGCCGTAGTATGAAGGGAACCCATCTGATCTCCCTCATCCACTCATGCCCTGGCTTCTAAATTTCTTGCAATCTTGATCGTCAAAGACTTTGTTATTTTGAATGTGTGTGTCTTTTAGTGAGCCAGTGAGTGAGAAAGTATAAAGACTGGCAAGAGGTACTATGGGGGTGAAGGGAAAGGGGGGTTTGTTTGTGCTGTCCTTTAGAAAAAGAGCTTATGGGTTCAGCAGAAGAAACGCGGGGAGCTAATGTGAAGATTTAGGACTTTCTCAGAGGCTTGGCCTCGTCTAAGCTGTGTTTGCTTGAGCCGTTTGTGGGGTCCTGCTCACACTAAACCCAGATTAATATTTCCCCCATATCCAACCGGCCCAGACACCGGCTCCCGGCCTCGCTGTCCTCCACCCCCCTCCTCTTTTTTTCCTGCCTTTACTGGCCATGATCGTCTCCTTTCCCTAATCCAACTCTGCTGCCTCTCATCTTGCTCTTTATCTCGTCTAAATAAGCACCTTTCTCATGGCTTCTTTCCATGAGGGGGGAAAACAGCAGGAAGAGCATAAATATGTTTTCCCTCCATCCCTCCCCATTGCTTACTAACCTATGTGAAGTGTTATTATCAGAGTGACAGCTAAACCCTGAGATTGCTTTAACACAAGTTCACCAATGGGAGAATAAACTTGGATTTAATGGCTCTGTATTGGTTTACAAGCCTAGAATGAAAAGAGAAATACTGGGCTCATTATTGTTAAATGTAGTTGCATAATCTTAAACGGTAAAATTAATCTTAGTTTTTTTGTTTTCAAAATGAATTGGTATTGCTTCTATTTAAATATATTTTTTTTTTCTGATTTAAATTATTAATTTCACAGATTTTTTGTTTTTCAGAAATTCCAATATATGGAGCAGAATAGAAAACAACCTTAATGCAATCTACTATTAAATGTTTTTATTTGTTTATTTTTTTGGCTACTCTTTAAGTCGTATTTTAACAACTTCTTTTCTACTACATTGTTTAACAATTTGCAAAGAAACAACAGGGTTGAGAAAAGTCCCTTTTTTAATCCTGCTCCAATAGACTTTTTTTCTAAATATTGCAACCAAAAGCATTGAGGTTTTTTTTAACCTTCCTTCTTTTCCTTGCTCTTTTCTCTCTTTCCCGTTTAACCTCTTTTTCTTGTTCTCTTTTTCCCATATGGATCAAGACTGAAGAAAGAATAGCAGACGCATTTTGAGAGAAAAGGGGGATGAATCTGGCGTGCTAAACAGGGAGGCTAAACCTATTACCTAAGTGTTCTTTATCTTCCCCTATGCTTTTGTTGCCTAATCAGCTTTGTATCTCTCCAAATCCTGGATTGAGATAACAAACAAATGGATGAGCTCAACATAGGGAAGTAAGAAAGCCTTTTTGCTGGCACTTTCTGCTACTGAAGAGTATCCTGCTGCTGCACTGTGGTCAGGTCAGACAAACTTAACTTGTGGTAGATTGTTTTGATTTTTGGACTTAGACAACCCCCATTTCTTTCCAAAAGTCTGTCCAGTACAACATTGTACTGCTGTGCAGAAATGGACTTGAGAGGGAGAGGGAAAGGGGGGTAAAGCCTGGGCTCACAGATTTGCAATCTTCAGCCACATTTCTCTCTGCTTCTTCTACATAAGAAAAGAAGGATTCCAGATTATCTATGCCATTCAGAGACAGTGAAAGTTGATACCCCATGAATGCATGGACGACTTTGCTGCCAGTATGGTGGTAAAATATCCACATATTATGTATCGATGTTACCTATAGGTCTCTAAGTATATACATACTATGCTTCAGTTGCAAGAGCAATACCCAAGTTTATATATATATATATATATATATTTTTTTTTTTTTTTCCAAAGATTGTTACATATAAAAGAGGTTTAATGTTCATATTTAAAAACAGATTAAACTGATTTTAAATAAATGTTTAAATTGAAATAAGGATAATAGAAATCAATGTTTTCTCACTTTGTTCAAAACCAGGCCTGGGAAAACAAAGTATGACAGCTAATGAGTTAAGGGGCATACGTGGCTCAAATTTTACAGATCATATTTTAAACAAAACATCTTCCTGATGCTCTCAGGAATATTGTACTCTGGATAAGCTGCAGCTGTCTGATGCACCACTTTTGTGTTTCCTTTTAAAAGGAAAAATTTATTTAGCAAATTTTTTTTTTTTAAATCAATCAGTAACAGACTTAAAGCTACAGTGTAATTTACAGCGACATCTAATGGTCAAACTTGAGACTACAGTGATATTAGTTAAAGTATATTAAGCTAAGCCAAACAAAGCCAGCGACAATCTGCGTTTTAGATTTGCTTTTGTTAAAGGTTTTTCTGGCCTCAATAGCTGATACTAATTGGTGATACCAAGGCTTCCTGCACAAAGAGTAAAGGATGGATTTTGTTTATAAATAATCGGCATCTCTGGTGAGTGTGATATATACACTCCCTGGCCAAAAAAAAATTTGGGTTGCAATGACTTGCTTCTCATTTCCTAAACAACCATGTCGAAAGACACAGCACGTGGTCGTGGAAAAGATGTTAGTTTGTTTGAGAAGGGTCAAATCATTGGCATGCATCAAGCAGAGAAAACATCTAAAGAGGTTGCAGAAACTACTAAAATTGGGTTAAGAACTGTCCAACGCAATATTAAAACCTGGAAGGAAAGTGGGGACCCTTCATCTTTAAGGAAGAAATGTGGTCCGGAAAAAAATCCTGAATGATCATGATCGGCGATCACTTAAATGTGTGGTGAGATCAAATCGAAGAAAAAGAACAGTAGAACTCAGGGCTATGTTTAATGCTGAAAGTAAGAGCATTTCCACACGCACAATGCAACGGAAACTCAAGGGATTGGGACTGAACAGCTGTGTAGCCGTAAGAAAACCTCTAATCTGTGAGGCTAACCGGAAAAAAAGGCTTCAGTTTGCTTGGGAGCATAAAGATTGGACTGTGGAGCAATGGAAGAACGTCATGTGGTCTGATGAGTCCAGATTTACCCTGTTCCAGAGTGATGGGC
>NW_015150498.1:801325-819899 GCF_000732505.1 Cyprinodon variegatus | reverse complement strand
AAAAATTAATGCAACACTGGATGGAAATAAATCTTTTGACATTGCAGAAGCTTATCGAAACAATGCTACAGCGAATGCGTGCCGTAATCAAAGCTAAAGGTGGTCCAACAAAGTATTAGAGTGAGTGACCTTTTTTATTGGTGGCGACTTTTGTATTTTTTTTTTTCATGGTTTATGCTCTATTTTATCTGGTAATTATATGCGTATTGAATATGAATGGCTACTGATAGTGTAAATATGGCAGAGCTGTGGTTATAGGGTAGATGTTTTCCATTGTCTTAACTTGGCTACTTGCTTAATTGATCTCTGAATTCACCCTTAAACTAATCTTCCTCTCAGTTATATCTATGCTTGTTTCATTTCATATTTGAATACTACTGGTGGTTTCTTTTCGTAAAATGTGAAATTGGTGATATTAACTCCTTGACACCCAAATATGGAACAAACCCTTTGTATTACCAAGGAGCAGGCCCTGAGCACCAGAGCAATAGACGCCCAGATCTACCACACCGGACAAGACCCCAGGTGTAGACTATGCAAAGAGCCCACTGAGATAATCCAGCACATAACTGTAGCGTGTAAGATGATGGCAGGGAAAGTTTACATGGAGCACCATAACCAAGTGGCTAAAATATTGTGTACAGGAACATCTGTGCAGAGTATGGGCTGGAAACCCAAAGGTCAAAATGGGAAACACCTCCAAAGATGGTAGAGAGTGACCGAGCCAAGATCCTGTGGCACTTCCAGATACAGACGGACCGAATAGTAATTGCAAACCAAACGGACATTGTGGTGGTGGACAAAGAGAGGAAAGCCGTTGTGGTTGACATAGCAATACCAAGTGACTGCTACATCAAGAAAAAAGAACTCATTGAAGTTTAGGGATAGGCAATGGTTAAAGAAGCCCCTTGGGAGGGTTGTGACTATCTTTGTTGGGACACACTGGACAGGCTAGAACTTGTGCATTGGCATACCTTCTCTTGAGCAACAAAAAAGCCCTTTAGGCTTCAGGTGACCAAATGAACGGTCTTTTGGAGGAGGTAAGGCTAGTGAGGGGTTGAGCAGCTTCCCTGTAGTTTTAAATGTATCTGCGGTAGAAGTTGGCGATTCCTAAAAAAAAAAAACATTTCAGCTGCTTGTGAGTTAAGGGAGTAGGCCAATTGAGAATGGCTTCAACCTTCTCTGGATCTGTCTTCACCTGCCTACTCTTGAGAATGTGTCCCAAAAAGGTGATTGATGCAGCATGAAGCTCACACTTCTTAGCTTTGATAAAGAGTTGGTTCTCTTTATTAATACAGTGTTATTCAACTGGTCAACAAACTCAACTGGAGACGCAACTGTGATGCTGTCTACAAGAAGGGACAGAGCAGATCTTCCTAAGGAGGCGTATTTTCTACTTATATTCTATAAGTGGGTTGACGAGTGTGATCTCTTCCTTCATCATCGTATTCGGCAACGGCATCAGAGCAAATTACTTAAAGATCTCAACAAGCAAATAAAGAATGTCGGCTCTGTTCTAGGAATTTGATCTAGAACCTCTGGAGATTATTTCAAAAAGAAGAATTCTTCATAAAGTGAAGAAAATCATGGATAACGGTGAGCATCCTCTTCCTAAGATTTTAAAATAACAACACAGTGTGTTTAGTAAGAGGCTTTTCCAGATCCAGTGCAGGACAGACCTCTACAGAGATCCTTCCTGCCTACAGCTATTAACACCCACAACATCTGGTTGAAAAGAAAAAAACAACCTATAACTGTAACATTTAGCTTATCTTTGGGATTTATAGAGTCTTTTTTAATTAATTTTGATAATAAGCCTCAGATGGTCCAGAATTCTGCAGCTCATTTAAATAGAAACCACCACCCCCTTAACCTCACCCCTTTATTTTATCACACCACCCAAGCCTTAAAGGAGCTTCACTGGTTCCCTGTCAACTTCAGAATTAAGCTCAAAATCCCTCTGTTTATATTCAAAGTAATCATCAATCTTTTTCCCCATATAACTCAGATTTTCTTCAGATTGATATCCAATCTTGAATCCTCAGGTCTTCCACTTCCATCCACCTTTTTGAGCCTCCTTTCTGCCTCATCACCATGGGGCGCAGAGGTTTCTTCCATTTTGCTCGCAAACTCACTTCTGATATTCCTAATACTGATTATTTACCTCTCCCTAAATCCAGGCTAAACCCATCAACACTGCATACCTCCACTGTTCTTCCTGTGCAGTTGTTAATATTTTGCATTGTTGATTATGTTTTTTTGTTTGTTTTTTTTTTTTGTATAGTGCCCATGTTTTGATAAGCGCTTTAAATAAAATGTATGTCTTTGATTCCACAAGGCAACAAATACATTGAGGGCATGTGAAATCTGGGCCAGATTTTCATGTTCAAATACCTTTTCATATAACAGCAGCAAGAATAAAAAAAGAAGCAACGTAACAAAGACTAGGGGTTAGGGTTTACTTTACACATTATTTACTACAACTTTACACTACTTGCAACAAAGTGCAGGCCTACGGGAAGCGTCTGTGGAACAGAGGGCATTGTTCAAGCTGTGTTGTGAGAGAGCTGAGGTTCAACTACAGCAGCCAAGTAATCAACCATTCTCTATTAAATCTGTAACTTTGATGCAGATATGTGTTAAGGAAGACGAAAGGTTATTTTTGATCCATAAACAAATGGGGTGCTGTGCGCTCGCCAACAGGAGCTTGTTCGGCAGGTTTTCCGTGCAGATCTGTCCATGTAGTTAAACATTTTCCTAGGTGCTCTGACGGGACACAAAATGATGTGGAAGCCCAAAATGACGCAATTTGGCTGCATTGACCTTTTGGGTCAAGCATAAACCAAGCCTAACACAGGTTAGGGCAGCAGCCAGCCCAAATATGGCCTAAGGATGCCCCTCAATAACCTATTGGAGGAAGCACAAGAACCAACCAAAAACCAACTCCTGAAGTAATGTTTTAAGGCATGAAATATATTTTGTAGTATGTACCTTATAAGGTGTTGCCAATTTATAATAGCTCTATATATTTGAGCCAAATAATATTGCTAATGCACTTTCTGTCACTTACTGTGCCCCCTGGTGTTGGAATCAAAAACTCCATAGTTGAATTTAGTCTGCTGTAAACCTGATCTTAATCAGGGATGAAATCACCAGGTCAATTGCCATAGGAACTGAGTCAAACTTTGACACAGTCACCATTTCTCTCCTAATTCTAATCTTCTCTTAAGCAGGAACACATTTTAGTGCTCCAGACCTGCCATAGGAGTCTTGTGTAATCAGTCAACTGTTATCCAAACCTAGTTTTTCACAAAATGACTAGATTTATTGTTACTTGGAAGCAATCACAGGTTTTAAGCAGGTGAAGTTGACAGGTTAAAGTCAAGAGACAGAGTGTTGTATCTTTCACCTTGGCAACAGACAATTCTGCTTTGTGTTTTTTCTTAACCAAATCAGAAAATGGTGTCTCTGCCTTTGCCTGTTGGCCCACCTAAGCAAACAACCAAATATCCCTGCTTGCAGCTTATCAAATTTGAGTTGCACTTCAAGATACAGTGAAACACCTCTCTTAACCAGCAAATTCCATTTGAACAAAGCAGACGAAATTGTGAAGATCATTTTCTTTGATTTTTGTTTCATTGCATTTAAAAACAATTCATCCTGATTTGCTTAGTCAGAAACTCTAGAAAACTTAGGCAGAGGACTCAACAATCTGATAACTTCCAATTTCTGACAAAAAGGCTGAAGGGTTCTGACTACAGCAGCCAAGCAGCACCACAGAGGATGCTAGTCCCACCATTCTTTTTTATTGTGTATACCTCTAAATTTCAGGTCAAGACAGACATGTAATCTGCAGAAAAACCCAGATGAATGTGCAGCCTTGGGATCAGAGACAAATAAGAAATTGAGTGCAAGCAGCTGGTGAACGACGTTGTTTCATCGTGTAGAAAATAGGTGCAATTCCAATGGCTTTTTCTAATGACAATTTTGAATTATCACATCAGAAAAGCTGGATTGAAATGGCAAAATAGAATAAAAAAAAACCTTGAATTCACAAAAAAGTTTTTTGGCTTTTGTGGAAAACGGTTCATGCGCAAAAGAGGAGATGGAAATACTTGAATCAACTCTGATGTAGCAATTTTTTTTCCTAACATGACTGATCAGCTGTTTCCACTGTTGGTGTCTTCCCGGATATTCTGGGATGTTTCGGATGCTAATGTATATGCTAATGACATGTTAATGTAAGAACAAATTGCCCGATAGCAACACATTCATTAAAACGTTTCTCCATTACTGAACTGCAGTCTTGGATTTCAGTCTTTACTTACTGTTTATTACAGCCATGTATGATGATGTAATATGGGCGACTGGCATGACGACTTTATACTTTGTGTCGCTTGGTTAATTCACTTTCAACCAAATGTAAACGCTGTAAATTCTCAGTTCCTTTTTCAAAGGGACCAAGCTGGCTAAACTTGTTTAGGAAGCTTAGGTCCTCCAGTGTTTTCAGCAAGATGCACTATATCTTCTATAGGCCTGTTGTGCAGAGTGTGATCTCTGACATCATCTGCTGGGGTAGCACAATCAAAGCAACTGACTTCAAGAAGCTCAACAAGCAAATGCAGAAGTTTAGGCTTGTTCTAGACTATTGGTCTAGACTATTCTAGAACCTTTGGAGATTGATTGTGCCACAAGTATTCTTTCTAAAATGAAGAATATTTTCTGTCAATCCTCTTCATCAGACTGTCTTTCAACAGTGATTGCTTTTAGTCAGAGGCTTCTCTGGATCTGCTGTTAGACAGACCTCTACAGGAAATCCCCCCTGCCTACAGCCATGAGCATTAACAACAAGTCTTTGAGGAAAACCCCTATAATTTATGCTACACACACAAAAAAAAATAATAACAAAAAAATTCCTTTGGGATAAAAAAAAAAACACTTTTAAATTTCATCCTCTTGAATTGAATTTTACATATTACACATATTATAATATGTGTAATATGTAATATGTGTAATCTTAATTTAAGATTAGAATTTTCCTTTTTTAAATTTCAGATTCTAATGTATTTTTAAATAAAACAGGGAAAAGCATTGAAGTTCTAGTAATATTTTTCTCAAACTTGTTGAAATTTGGAAAACAGCTAGTATCATATTAGATATCCCTTAATACTCTGCAGGAACTCTTAAACCTCATTTACTGGTTAGTTTTATCAGAGCTCAGAAGTTTCTCTGTGTACCAACCAAAACTTATTTTTAAAAGAAAGAAATGTGACAGAAACAATTCACACGAGCAAAGTGATAAGAGGGGGTGCCAGCGACCTCAATGTGCATCTCACAGTTGAATTCCCTGAGGGTAGAGGGGCTCATCACCCCTTCTACTTCTCCACATAAAACACACACACATCTCCACAACACAGACACTCCTAGAGACCCACACACACACTGACGCATACATAGAGTCTGGGAATGCTGAGGAAAATAGCCCTCATTTATTATTGCCACACTCCCTCGACTTGTCCCCTCGGTTCAGCGGGTGCGCTGCCAAAGCACGTCTTCCACCGACAATGTCACACAATTACCTCTTAACTGCTCAAACAAATAGAGCGACCCGAAGAGTGACATCAAATCAAAACTGTCACAGGTGATTGAGTCTAGTCATCAAGACGGCCCGCCGTTACCTGTCAGGAGAGTGAGGGAATGAAGGGAAGATGGAGAGAAAAGGCGAGGCAGGATGTGATAGCCCTGTTATAATAGACCCCTAATAATGTATAAACACCCCCTTTTCTCTTTTGCTCTACTCATATTAAAGTTGGGTAGAGGGTGCACGGTGCCCTCCTTTTCAGCCGCTTCGCTCCCTCTTGGGACTCGGGAAGGAGAGAAATAGCTGTGGATGGAGTAATGATAGAGAAAATGATAGAGGGAAGATTGAAATTTCCATCCTCTCTGAACCATGCCAGCTCTGCTCCTGGAAAGACATTGGCTGTTAATGGGGTTAGATCACACGCATGAGAGTTTGAAGGCTGAGTGATGCTGATACTCGAGAAACAGATTCCCAAGGAAAAAAATAAAAACTATAGGAACCATTTAGAAAGGACAACCCTCTCAAGATTTGAGCATCCAAACTGAGTGGATTTTCCTCTGCATAGTAAGTCACATGTGGACCTGGACTGCAACCAAAGTTTGTTGTTGTGACGGGAAGGATGCAGGGAAGCATGGTGGTGCATCTGAGAGAGAAATATTGAAATGAAGAGCCTCGGCATAAGGTTGAGCAATAGCAAGCCAGGGGACATTAGGAACATGATGATGTTGTCAGCGTCTGATGTAAATTGGGGAATGACACAGTCAACAGACACGGCTGGCTGCGCGCTGGCTTGGGCTGTGACACTGACAAATGGAATATTTCAAAGGACTTAATCAGAGGAAATGGGGTTTGGTCTGCAGGTGACACAAGTCCCGCTTCAGCACTCACAAAAAGAAAACTGATTGCCTGTCCTGAAGTCCCCCACCATCTCTCTGTTTCTCTGTTTGTCTCTCTGCTGTCTATCGGACTCTATGAGTGTATTGCAATATGAGGTACAATTATATCAAAAACTAGACGGCCTGTAAAAGTTGGGTAAGTATCTCCATAGAATGTGAAGGGCTAATTAAAAAGGTCAAACAAGACAGGTTTATGCAAAAGTTTTTTTTTCAACCCTTAAAAACATACTATAAATCTATTTTATTACAAATGACAATACATCACGGATTAGCCCCCAAATTTGTTATAGCAAGCTCAAAATCATAGCCAGTAGAATTTCATCTTCTGAAGAAAGGTAGACAAATCTAAACAACGTTATGAAATGTGAATGATTAAAAGTAGTGCTTAAACACAGAGAAGAGCAAACCAATTAAATTGAAATTGGTGTGATTAGATGGGATTCAAATATTTTCTCTCTAAACCAATCAGAGAATCATCTGAATGAAAGGGAAAATCTCAATACAAATACTAAATTATTCCATCAAGTGCAGTAAAAGTGCAACAAAGTTTTTTTTTCCTATGATCAGCTAAATCAGTTTTTCAGCATTATAGCAGTGATGCCACACAAACCTCCAAATAAGCTACAAAAAGTTACAAAAAGAGGAGCAGAGGGTGCTTCTAATCTTAGATAAACAAAAAGACAGTCATACAAGTAAAAATAATAGTTGGTGTTATCATTGGTGTCCATCAAACTCTATAGTCATACTGTACCCATTCTCTGAAAAAGTCCATTATTATCCCCAACAGGCGTTAATTTTTAGTTAACAATGATGTGAGAATGTTGGCCCTATCCTTGGTTGTCAAGAAATACTTTAAAACAGTTTTTGTTAATATTCTTCAGCTATTTCTTTCTGTTATAGGAGTGGTCATAGTAAAGAATGTGATTTATTAGTGTAACAAACTTAATTAATAAGTACTTAGAGGTTTCTAAATGCCTATGCAGATCTTTTTTGGCATACTCTATTTAAGCTTACTGTCAAGCCTTATTTTCTCGTCAAAAATATATTAATTTGTGTGGCAACTTACTATCAAGTATTTCGGTCAGTTCTAAGTATCAGATATCGATAGGTGATGGTAAATACTTAATTGTCTGATGTAGAATATAGTGGTGATGGCACGCCTGTGTCACACTGTGTCAGCTCTCCTGAGCTTTTCACTTTTTACACCAATGATTGTAGAGCCATCCAGCCAGTTATCTGATTTTTAGACAAAACTATTATTTTAAGTCTTTTATATTTAGATGACTGCTTTTCTGTGTATCACAGGGAGATTGAAACGTATCAAACCTGGTGTGACAGTCACCATTTAATCTTACATACTGTACCTGTAAGACTAATGGGGGTTCCCTTGATCTTATGGGAAGTGAAAGACTATGACCTTGTTGTCATTTACAAAAAATAATATTGACAAGGTGCACACATTTAAATACTTCTGTATTATTAAGTGGAACTCTTTAAGCTGTAGACCACATTTGATTAATTGTTCTTCACCCTAGCCATAAGACTGCACTTAGGTTGTTTAGAATTCAACCCTAGTATCATACAGGTTTTTTTTATAATGCTGTTCTTGGTAGCAACATTAGATATGGCATGGAAGTTTTGTTTGGTTTACTTAGTATGCATTCTAAAAAGGACCCTGCATCTGACTTGCTGTTATCTAAATAGGAACTCCTACCATCAAGTACCGTAAATGCTAGAGCAGCTGGTTGCAAAAACGTGTTTTAAGGTATCCTTTCCACCGACCTCATTTTCTCCGCTTGTTAAATCTTGATTGCTTTTGCTTGCTTTGTGGAAAAATTGTTATTTTTAATGTTTTAAATTGAGTATGTTCTTTTTAATTACATGTTCATTCTTTAATTTTACTTGCAACTTTTAGGAAGATATGTTGCGTTGGTATTAGTTGCAATAGTTTTGATTATAATTCTTTGCATTGCTATGTTTTTGTAAGGTGTTGTATGTTTTTGCAGTTGCAGTTGTGCACCGAGAGCAGGTACAGAGTTGTGCATGCATGAGCCCATTTCTTCTCATGCAGGCTCTGTTTAAAAGTTGCTGTTTGCATCGGTTATACACGCTTACTTTCTGAAATAAGAGTTGCAATTTTTCACTATGTCAGACTCACCACCGGTAAGTGTAGCAGAAAAAGATAGCTACCTAGGGATGAGCACATAGGACCGCCTTAAGTAAACATATTACCAGAATAATTGACAGTTAGGAGGACCACTAATTTTGATGATCCACCTGGAAAAAGAACATCCTCTACCATACCTTTAACTGTCATTTGCTATCCAAACAATGTCAGTTTGACAACTGAATCACATTTAGCAATAGTTTTAGTGTTTCTTAGAAGAAGAAAAATCTAAAATCTCCTTCCTATTCCAGAGTGGTTTTGTTTCCAAGCCGATTTTGACTTAAGGACACATTTCCCTCTAGCTTCTTTAAACTGTTCCATGATTAGTAGAAGGAGAAATAGAGATGTAGAAATGGAGAAAGGGAGGTGTAGACATTGTTAATGTAAAGAGCATGATGACTTGTGTGCTTTTGTGTGTGTGCGTCTGTGGGCTATTCAGGCTGCTGCGCATAGATCATGTTTCTATGTGGGGACTCATTTCCATCAAGGTGAGTCACTACCTTTGTTCTACACTAATCTATATAACATTATTCCTTGCTATAAACACAGTAAAGGGTTTATACCGCAACTATCTAAACCACAGCTAGTTGGTGCTGTAATTGTTCAGGAATCTGAAAATGCTGTAAGTAAGATCCTACTGGTATAGAATGGACAAATAGAGGAATTACACTGTAGATCTAGATTATAGCTGGACTAGGAAGTTCAGAGCGTTTAGATGCACTGGACTAAGAACATCTTTTAATCTACTTTAACAGTGGGAAATAGGCTTGTGTTTGAAAGGGTTTTATTTTTACAACACTGAACACAGATGAATAGTTGATACAAAGCTGCAAAGCAACAGAGTATCAAAATGACTGAGATCCATCTCCAAACTCTGTTGCCTGCATGTTCCCCCGCATTGCCAGTAAAAGTTGCGTACCAATATCAAATTGGTGATTTGGTGCCTCAAGTCCAGTAGTCCCATGCTAGGTATGAATCACGGCAAGAGACCGCTGCCTTGTCACAGGGGCTACAGATCAATGATAATTACCATCATGACATGAGTACGCTTATTACTGAACAGGATCAGGGACAGGGGCCCGAGCAGTGGTGGCCGTAGGGGCCGATCGATAGTCCAGGAATAATGGCTCTCTGGGGCCTTAGATTGGACTTTGCCACTAAACAAGCCATTACAGCCGCACGCATGACAGCTTAGGTCTAGATATGCGTCCTAACTCTCCTTCTCCTGAAGGCTTCTCTCTCGGAGCCCGCCTCTCTATGGCTCCCACATGCCTCAGTACTCAATCTTGTCATGGACTGTTATGGGCAAGCGAGACACATGCCTCTGGCTTTGAGACGTGTTAACCAGAAGTGAGTGATTAGGGGAAGCACGCTGCTAAAGCATAATATGCTCCTGTGCAACACACCGGAGAAAGGGGCCTTGCAGTGTGACCTGATGATTGCCACTGAGCATTGAGATCAAGCACCGGGGCTGTACCTGTGCGTGTGTAAAGATACACAACTTCCACTCAAACAAAACACACACACACACATTTACACAAGCAGACACATCAATGTGCATAAGCGATGCTGATCCTTCTATGGAAGCTCTCGTCTTTCATCTTTGATTTTTTATTTTATTTTACATTTCCCTCCTCCAGATCCCTTGTTTTTTTTTTTCCTCTCTCCTTTTTTAATCCGGTCATACCTGTAATCGTGCTCTGCGACAGAAAACTTCAGAGAATCAATTAGTCCTCGCCTCATCCGGGAGCCAAGACGATTCCTCTCGACTTGAGCCGCAAACTCCTTCTATCAGGAGTCATTCTGCCTGCCTAACACCCAGACTCCTCTCTCCTGAGCCCGGATAGGTTTGACTCTAAGCCTCTAAAACGTTGACAACCCAAAGCGCCTTTTTCTCAGCAAGCCCTAACCGCCTGCCTCACCCCGGCACCATCTCCTCTTTCCAACCATCACAGCTGCTAAATAAAGACGGATTTGTTTTCTCTCTGTTGCAGGCTTGTGATAATGATGCTTTGCTTCGTCGTTTCATCCACAATTAAATAAACAGTCCCATTTAAAATAATTTTTAGTGAGATACGAGTGAGCCTCTATGATCCAAACCTTCTTTTGTATCAGAGAAGTTACCAACTAAAGAAGTGGCTTCAGGGACCTTTTAAATCTCACAAAGGAAGCTGCAAATCTCAGAGTATCCCGCAAACTACAGCAGGCCCTTCAGTTGAGTGTGGAACAAACAGAACATTGAGGGGTCAGATTTAATTCTCCGCCCCAGCCTTTTGTATTCAGATTAAAGACTAAGGAGGATTTGCAGCCGCCTGGAGTCTCTTGTTAAAAGATTGTGTTCTCCACTTAACCTGCAATTTACCTGTCACTTAAGCCTGCTGCAAAACTCATCCACTTCTCTGAAGTGAAAGGAGCCATTATTTTCCTCGCTCCAGTGTGTGTGTGTTTGTGTGTGTGTGTGTGGGTGTGTGTTGGTGTGTGTATGTTTTTTTTCAGGGGGGGGACCTTAACTTTAGGAGAAACAAAAAGGATAGTTCAGCATGTATGAAAGAAAGTTGTTAAAACATCATAAGGAAATCACAATTTACCTGCAACAGATACCCAGTGGTGAACAAGTGTGATTTTGGGAAGCAGATCTCATTTAGAATGTAATTTCAGGCCACGTCCGCATAGAGTCAAAGGTGGTGCATGCACAGAAAAGTTTGACCTAAAAAAGTCTGACTCAAGATAATCATATGAAGCCAGAGTTGCCATAATAACTGTTGATTTTTTCATTTCGCTGAAGGTGAAAATAAAAAAAAACATATATATATAAACCACTGTGTGCATGTGTGTGAGAGTGAAAGTGTGAAAGGAAGAAAAGAACAGCCTTATCAAATACGTTCTCCCATCAGTGGTTGTTTCCCACTGGAGAACTTAGCCCCTTTGGGAAAAAATAGCACCATTTACACTACCCCCTGAAAACCGATCCATGCCGAGTTCAGACCGAGCTTGAATCAGTTAACCGTGCCGAGCTCAGTTCCTTACGACCGTTTACACATCACACTAGCATGGTTCCTCGTCTCCTAGTGACGATCTATGGTACTACTGCTCTCTAGAGTTAAACAAGTAAATCAACATGGCCGCGCCCATAGCATTCAGGAAGTTTGGTTATAATTGTGATATTTTGTTGTTGGCAGAGAGTCAGGTGAAGAAGGCAGCCTTCAGAGAATTTACTTGATAGAGTCAGCTTTTGGGAAGTGACTCAAAAAGCTGACTTATACTAGTTTAGCACGGTTCGGTTGTGTCTGGCGCGGTTGTTGTTGCCTGTGGGCTGGTCTGGTCTGATGGGGTAAATGGTAAATGTATTGTATTCATATATCCCCTTTGCAAGTCAGGGGACTCCAAAAATGCTTAACACGACATTAAAACATTAGCACATTCACACACACATGGAGGCAAGCTACATTGTAGCCACAGCTTCCCTGAGGCACACTGATAAAAGCATGGCCGCTATACACAGGTGCCACGGGGGCCTCTGACCACCGTCAGCAGACTATAAGGGTGAAGTGTCTTGTTTAAGGACACCTCCACTGAGACTGACAGAGATAGGTTTAAAATGGTGGTCATTCACTTATTCCCACTTTGGGAGCTGTTTTTAAATGTAATTGGTTTTATGATGGCTTTGTATGTATGGGTCCTTATCTGACCAAGAAGCTCAATCATGCAACATTAACCGATTTAGCTGATAAGAAGATATTAACTCAACAATACTTAGTATGTGTTAGTTTTATACAATTTTAACTAATGTTAAAACAATATGTTGACAGAGGCTAACAAGAATGATAAATGAAAAATAAATGAAAATAGAACTCAGATGGTGGTCTCACCTAATTTGTCACAGTCTCTAAATCATACCAAAATTAACCTAAATTTAAAAATTATTTCTTCTGTGCCAGCATTCAAATATTCAATCACTTTCTAAGCTGGGATACTTCAGTATTATCATTGGAAAAAAAAATGTAAAAACAGAATAGTAACAACTTTAAATACTTATACTATTGATGGTATACAGGTTGTGCTGTACTATATATGAAGAGTCCTGGGTTATTTAAAGTAACTGATGAAAGAAGGGCAATGTTAAGATACAGCCAATAGAACAGCCAAAAGATGTTAACAGAATAATACTTTTTACATGTTCACTTCACACATGAACATTACTGGTGGGGATTCTATTTCCACTGTAACAGCTATCGATTAGGATTCCCTCAAATAAAAATCACTGAACTGATTACCTACAATTAATCTAATTAGTGATTAGAAGAAATGAAAAAGCTGGTGTTAACTCTGGAGGAGCTGCACAGATCCAACACTCATTGTGTCAACATGAAATTTATTATGTTTTCCCTTCATAACTTTGACTTTTTATGGGCAGAAAAAAGCAATTGTTTAGAGAAAAACATAAGAAGTACAGATTAAAGTTAGCAGTGACTTATGTGGGTGACACAACAACCATTTCTGAAGGGCTTCGTCTAGTAAGATTAGATCAAACTGCAATTTTTAGGCATGCAAGAAACACTGCACCCAAAAAGGCATTCACACAATCCTAAGCACATTGTTTTAGTTGTTCGAAGCTGGTAGATACTTACCATAATAGATAAAGGGGAAAGAATGCAACCACTCAAAATAATTTGTGGTTTTTGTTTAAAAAAAAGTCATTTTTTTCTCCTGCTTTTACAATTACCGTACATGCAAATTTGAGTTCATCTATTACATCAAAATCTGAATTTAATTACCTTGAGGTTTATGGCTATGTTATTCAATTTACACTTATAACCTTCTAACCTTATAACAGATTTGTTTGGGATACTTCAGAAAGCAATGGAAAAGAGATTTCCATTTAGGCGCACACACAAACACACAACAGTTTTCTTCTAATAAACCAGAAATGACTTATGGACCAGTCGAACTCTTCTGATGGGGTTGAATTCACTATGTATTCTCTGGAGCGCTGTGAAAGAGATGCCCGCAGGGCACGGAGCCGAAACACACTGTAGAAACTTTATGGCTTGATTTGTATTGCGAACTTTGCTCATCTGCTCTGCTGAAAAAATCTTGCCACAGAAACCGCCTTGACCCTCCCCAGCAACACAATTTATCTGAAAGTGAGTGGGAGTGAATGAAAACTGCCCACATCACTCTGACCCAACTCATCCATTTCATCCTCTCCTGTGAGTCGTCTCGACCTCCGCTGGACGGCCATAACGTCGCTCTAAATCTTCCTCCTGAACAGAACTTGAGGGGTCCATGGCAGCAATAAAGTGGCCCATTCGTTTTCAAAGGCTGGGCAAAAGGAGTAATAGAAGTAATGTGGAGACATTATCAGTCACTCACTGGGTGCCAAAGCTTTATGAGTCACTCCTGCACATTAAAAAAAGAGAAAAAGAAGGAAAGCATGTGGAGATGCCCACTAAACAGCCGCACTGCTCTTGATGGAGCTTTACTCGAGTCTTTGATATGTCCCCTAATCTCCACTAAACTACCCTTCTGGTTTTAACACCCTCACGCATTAGCCTATGTCTTAAAACTTAAGAGTTTATCGTTACGCACTAAATTTAGACGTCCTTACTTAAGACTTGGAAAGTGAGTAGAGACGGCATGCAAAACTGTAAACCTTTAAACATAACAAAGGAGCAGAAAATTGTCATTGTTTTAGAGTTTGGTGAGATTGAGCCATAAAGGATTTAAGAAGCAATCATCTGGATGGATGAGATACTGCAATTCTGTTTTTCGCCAGCTTGGAGGCACGGATTTCCAAACGCAGTCCTTAGCAAAGATGAAAATGGGAAAGATGTGTATTTTTAGAAGATTTCCTATAGTCTTTTTTCTCGTATGTATTTTCCTTTATTGCTTTACCCCCTGTCTCTAGGAATTGCCTTTGGGAATCTAAAAATTAAAAATAAAAACACCTTTCCACCCACACACATCAAGGCCATTCCCAGTAGACTTCTGTGTTAAATTCCAAACTTAAAACCCATTACGAAGCTATCAGCTCGCTCATAATGCTGCCTAACAACCTAATTTCCCTAAGTGTCAGTCCAAGCAGTCATCGTAGGACCTGTCAGCTCCTGTCCGAGGGTGCCGTCCGCTCTGAGGGAACACCACCTCCACCTCTGCCACCACGGCGTCCTCGTCAGAAACAGGATAGAACGCTCAATCTCTGAAAATATGTCAAGGAAAAAGTGACTGGGGACACAGGGGGTAAGAGACTTTGGAATGAGACTGCCGGCTATTTCATTCACCATATCCACTCTATTAGTCAGAGCGGCACAGTCAATCAGGGCCCCCATTTTGATTCGACAGAAGTCAGAGGGGGAGAACTGGGACACAGGGAAATGGCAGACAGTCACGGCGTGGCTATTCCAGCTCAACTGAAATCAGTTTGAGGAGTTGGTGTGTGTGTAAAATGGATTATTAACATATGGATCAAAAACATCCTGGTCTTTCCTTGTTAACTGCGCAGGATGTGCAGAGCGGTGATACGGTTAGGAAGGTTGAAGTTGAATGGTGTGAGGGTTTGTGCAGGTCTGCTGTCTGCTCACCGTCTCCCCTCCAGGTGTCCCAGCGTACCTTTCTGTAAAATGATGTGGTAAATATGGAAAGTGGCCCTTAGGCCACTAGGCGAGCCAAGACCCTCTTTAGGAGTGGATAATTGACTCCTTTTCCTCCTTGATAATTCATTGCTTGCATATGCCTGCTAATACATCAGCCGAAAACTTGCCCCGGCCCTCGTCTCCACCACCCAGAGGAACAGGCGGGTGAGACGAGAGTGAGCGCGGATGACAAATGGGAGCACTTCTAGATCCATGAATGAATTATGTCTTCTAAATACCTTGAGCAGAAGCAACTGTCAGGCGCCGTCTATACTAATCTGGGACAAAATATGACCGGCTCAGCATTAAAAGGGAGCGAGCGGGACTGCTAGAGAATGAGCCGAGAAATGAACGGGCAATCAGGCTATTAAAACGGGCTGTCTGATTCAGCTTTGGTGGACATTTGCACATTTATCATGAGGTGGAAATATCCCCCCCTTCTGTCAAAATAATTCATCCCCTTCTATACAAATATATTGGGATTATTCTAACAGGACAGAGATATCATTTGTTTTACAAGAGCAGAGTCAGCACTCACACAGCAGTCATTAGGAATTAGATGGAGCTAGCTGCTGTTTGGAGGGACACTTTACCAAGCGATCAAAGGGATAAAATTAATAGGACTTCATTTTCAGTTCAGGGTTATCAAAATGCTTGCTGTACTTGGCAATAGAGGAGAAACAGAAAGACAAATGGCTGCACAAGATGAAACATTTTTGTGCCAAAAACTTCAGTGTACAAAACACACTGGGTCACCAAGCAGGGGAGAATTGTGCAGTGATAGGAGAGAGAAGGTAAAAGACTGGAGATAAAATCACCAGCTTTATCATAATGCATTGTTATGTTGATTCTCTTGGATAATAATACAATGTTTGCTAATATCTTTAAAAAAGTATTTCATAAATTAATTTCAATTCAATTTACAGGCCTGTGAGCGTTATGGTGTGATAATATTTGCCCATCTAACAGTTATTTACATTGATATCAACTCAAAAAATTAATAAATATGATCTGACCATTTTATTACTGAGCTAAAAACAAGCATTGGGCATTTAAATTTAAAAACAGTTATCATAGTAACAGATCAATAGTTCAGTGTAATCCATTGCCTGTGAATTTCAACATAATTCATCCTAAATATTACTACTTTGATCAATGTTAATGATTTTTTATCATTTAATTGATGTAGATCAATATATTGTTGCATCCCTATTAAATACACTGCATCCTTGTTATTGTTCTGTTTCCTGGTTATCTGAGAATGTTGTGTAGCTCTAGGTAATGTATTTTTATCTTAAGTGGGTCTATTTACCAGACCCACTTAATCCAGATGTTAGTGGGTGAGTAGTATTGTGCACCTTGGACAGGTTGTCACTCTATCAAGGGGCAACATAAACACAGGCTACTATGCATCTACACAGTCTCACCTAAGTATAACCAAGGGAAGCACGGTTTTAAACTTTAAGAGAAAGCAGATGTCCTCTGACAGCAATGAGTAAGCATCGCATTTGAACCTTTTGTTGGGAGACAATAACATAGGAATGAGATAACAGATTCATGTGTGGATTTTGAAACATGAAGTAGTTTTGAAAAATTAACAGCAGAGATGCTCAGAGAAATTTATATTAATTGATTTTTAGCAAGGCGGCCTTTACCAATGATTAGCTGCAGTGTTGGCAACTTAGTGTCCCATTATATTCAAAACAAATTCAGAGTAGATACTGTCCTTTTAAAAGTGAGCTTTAACAAATTTAGCTTTATACATATTTATTTATCAGTGTCACTTTTAGTCTCCACTCTGATGATTCTCTTCTGCACTAAAGCAGCATCTACAATTATGTGTAGCACATGCACTTTGGGTGCATTAAGTTTCAGCTTTAGGTTTAGTTAGTTGTTACTTTCATTGTATGTACTTAAGAATTAACAACTCCACTAGTTAGTCTAAAAAGTTCAACTAATTAGAGAGAACACCATCATACAGGCTACTAGTTCACACTCTTTAAAAGTGAATATTGTTGCTGAGTGAACGAGACTCACTGGGCTTTTAGCACCAGAGATAAAAATAGATGTAGATAAAAATTTAAACTGTATTATTAATGCCATATAAAGAGAGGGAGAGAACAAACCTTTCTTAGATAACAGGAAGGCTCAACAGAATACATTAGAGTTGGTCGTAGTTTTTCCTCTAAGCTTTCAAGTTTTTGTTTTGTTTTGTTTTTTTGCTTTTAAATCATGGCAGATTTGGAAATGTTGGCATGACATCAGCCTTGAGATAATTTTATCTTTGTTGTAAAACATCACATGATGTTACAATTGCCTGAATATAGACATTTATAAATCAACACAACAGGAAAACTTAAAAAAGAATACAACAATAAAACACAGCAAAATATTGTCCCTTTGTCAGCATATTTTCCAGCACTAATTGAATTTGGTTAATATTGTGTTGGCAGTTCAAAGGTTAAGAAGAACTAAATGGTAGCGATAAAATTCAGATCTATGTGGCTTTATTCAAAGATATTTTTAAACGTAGAGATATTACTTTTAATTTATTATTATTAATAAAATTGAATGAGGTGTGAAAAGCTTTTGGGTCCGTGTACTTAATAAAGAACAACTTTCCTATTAAGAGTTGTAAAGTGGATGCAGCAACCTCCATATTGCCATTGCTCTAACTTATGTTTATTAAACAAATATTTACTTAAACTGAGATGGAGCAAAATGTATTATCTGTTCTGTATCATGAGAACCAAAACAATCTGATCAAGCCTTAAACCCTACATGTATAAACAGCTGACAGATCAGACAAATTAGGGGGAACTAAACGCAGTCTACTTGTCGCCTTAGATTAAGGAATAAAAACCAGGTTGTTCTGTGGTTTACTTTTTGCACTTTGATGACAGATTTTATTTAGAGATGTTCTTCTCCATGGTTTCTGGGGTCAATGTGTGGACGGAAGGATAGTGGCAAAAACGTAAAGGAGATTGTGAAGTAAGGCAACATCTTCTCATAAAAACATTGTCAATTCATGATGAAGTTGAACAGATTTTATATCAATAACAGATTTTATAAATCAATATCAGACAAATTCTTCTTTTAGCAAATTCCTAGGTAAGACAGAAAAAGAAACTAATAAAAAAACATCTGAATATTGATGATTTGTGTTTGCTTTCTTTTTTCACCATTAAATAAGTTTTACTTCTTCCTACTCCCTCTTTGTTGTGTCTTACATATATTGTATTATATATACATATATCTATATCTATATATATAGATATATATATAGCTATATATATAT
>NW_015150498.1:749072-801037 GCF_000732505.1 Cyprinodon variegatus | reverse complement strand
TAATAAAAATAATTTAAAAAAAGAAATTAAACCTTAAAGTTAAATCATCAAACTGGGCGTCTCAACCATATTTTAGCTGAGCACGTTCTAAAATTTTATTTGCATTTCAAACTGAAAGATTTACCCAGTTTTTTTTTTTTGTTTTGTTTTCTTTTTTTATTTTCTGGGCATTTATTTGTTTCACACGTAAAACAAACGTAGAAAAAAGCAAAACCAACTTTACTCCTATTAAAACCTGAAGAATGACACTGCTCTCTAGTGTCGACACAAAGTATTGCAACCAAAGAATCAAAGCAGCGCTTTTAAGTATACAGATAAAGAACTTCCTATGTCCACAAATATGTATTTTTAAAAAAAACGAATAATAAGATAAATTAAGTGTTTAAGCTTTTTAGCCAGTCATTCCAGTTCAAATTATGCACATAATGCCAGTAAAACTAAATCTTTCAGGACATTTTGTCTATGGATAATCTGATAACGGTCCTCTTTTATCTGATGCATGTGGATATAGTTCATTTTTGCTTGCTTAATAACTTTCTCTCTCTAATGGAGGCTGCTATAATAGAAAAAATAACCTCTGTGACAGCATCTTTGAATTACCAGGCTCCTGTTGCATATGTCTATTCAGATTTGCAACAGCCTGATTACTGTTACATGCACATGTATTCACTTTATGGAAAAGGATCACTTAAAACAAAAGAGTTACATAAATCACAACAGTTTTATATGTTGTTCATATATCAGCAGGACACTGCTGGGAATGTTTTTAAATATCTTTTTTTAACCTGAAATAGAATATATACATTTGTTTTTGTTAATTTTTTAATGTAAAATCACTTTTCTGATTTGTTAAAAAAATATTATTGATACTGAGAAGAGTACTTTCCTCAATACGTTAGCACTAATGATGTAAAAGTAAGCATCATCAGCTGATGATGCTTACCAATTTGCACTCTCATGTTGTTTAAACCTCTCAAACATTATAAGAACAGTCAACAAACTATTAGTCTCACTTTTAAAAAGAGCTTTCTTCAAATGCGATTTTGATTTTTGCACACCCTTTAAGGAATATAAGGTCACTGCTAGAGAAGTTGGCAGTTTACATGTTGCTACATCTCAGGAAAAAGATGGAAAGTTTGGTGGAAGGAAAAGCAGGTCAAAATGAAGTATTGTGGAGCTTCATGTGTTATTGACTGCAAATTAAATGTTTTAGGAAGAATTTCAAACAAAGATGTTTGATTTAGTTTAATTCTATGATCATGGTATTACTCTGAATGGCAGGGCCCCACCTAAACAATGGGAATCTATACAATATTGTTAAGAGGAACATGACAGACATCAGAACTAAATGTTCTAAAGGGGGAGTAACAGACTTCTGGTTAGGGCATAGAGCTTGAAATCCACTCAGGGGTGCAACTCTGGGTCCCTGAGTAAGACCCTTAACCCCACACTGCTCCCCAGGCGCCCCACGATGGCAGCCCGCTGCTTCCCAAGGGAATGGGTTAAATGCAGAGGTAAATTTCTCCACTGTTAAATCGATAAAGTTCAATTATTTATTTATCATTATTGTTGAATTAAAGTACAAGTACAGTGAAAGCTGCTATCAAAGCATTATGAGCTTTTTTAACTCCTCAGCAGTGAGAGGCTGATCACCTCCATGACACAAACTTCTGCTAAAAAAAAATAAATCTTTTTTTTGTCTTGGAAAAAAAAACTGAAGTCCTAAAATATATGCATTTTGGCTAATATTCATATTTACTGAAATACACCTGTATATTTAGCTTGAAGTCAGCTGGATAATCAGCGTAATTCAAAGTAATTCCTCCATTAAATAAACCCCAATGTGCCACCTCTCAGAGCAGCACGACCTCATCTCTCACCTCAGGTTGCCAAGACATGTCATCCTCTCCCTGCAAACACTACAAACTTTATTTCTGAGTCCTCATTCACAAGGAAACTAAAAGACTCAAAAAACAGCAGGAAGCCCTGTCTCAAGGGATCACAGAGTTTGGCCTCCTGTGTTTGGGGACAGCATGTGTATAATGATGAGTAAACATGGCGCTCCTGTTGTTGCCCGCAGCTGTCGGGCTCGATGCCAAGTGATGGGCAACATGTTAAGAGGGAAATGTTTGCACGGTTGCTGCTGGTGTTTCTCAGATAACAAATGAGTTTATCCACACAACCTGCAGTTTTATGTAAACTGACCATTTTTATGGCTTCATGTCTATAAAAAAACATTGATGCACCCACAGCAGGGATCTTATTAAGGTTCCAGACACTGAGAATGTGTTCTTTTTTATTTTTCATATTCACATGACATATAAATAGTATAAATGGACTATTATCAGGTTTACACAGTTTGAAGGTTATATCACCTTATACAAGATGTAATGTGGAACGGTAAGAGAAACTCTGTATTATCATGTGAAGTTTTAGTTAACGGTATCAGTAAAGATTACAGAGCAACGTTTATCTCAATGGCGCTCAGATGGTCACACATTATTCTCCATCCTTATATACAGTGCAGCATCACAAACAGCAGTAAACCTACTGGAGACAAATAAGAAGTATTGAAGCACATTTAAACCAGGCAGGAAAAACAAAAGCAAAACAAAGGTTAAGATTCTCTTTCTGTTGGAAGAGTGATAAGGTGTATCTTAAAGCACAGCAATAAACGTGACAATATCCTGTAATAGAATAAGCAATCACAGGAGCTGCACCGTGTTTCAAGCTACAGCGTGGTAGCCTTGAACAAAAACACACAATAGCATGACATGAAAGAGAAGAAAACACGTAAGCATTTAAGAAACTCAAACATACATCAGGGATGCTTCGTTGGCTCTGACCAGGAATCACAAATTTAAAGCCTGAGAAAAATGTTTTCCATATATTAATAGAATACGTGAAAAAAAGAATTTACTATTTTCACTATAAATTTACTTATTTAGAAAAAAAAAAATCAGATGAAGGTTAGAAACAAATATGTTGCTGCATGAACAATGATATCTCTTTAATCCCTCCTTTGGATTTAAAACTACTATATGATGAAGGCTGAATTTCAAAAGCAGAATTTGTCAGTGTTAAATTCAGCTAGTGTGATTTTAAAGAAATCTGAAACTGCTTTGACTAGGATGGACTTTAATTTGAGTATCTATTGGGTTTTCCTATTTCTGATTTGGGCCTTGGACTAATACACTATCCAGTGTCTTTTTTTCCTTTGTTTTGCAGATACTGTAGATGATCCAACTGTGTCCTCTTAGTTGCATCCATCAGTCGGGTAGATACAGGTACATGCTACGTGGAGGAGGACATGTCCTGAACAGGTAACGCCTGTGTGGAAGAGATCTCTTTGCTTTCAGTGGTCAGACTTGTTTTATCTCCAGCAGCCCTCATGTCACTCATCTCTGAGATCTGCAGCTCCCTGGTCTCATCCCGACATAAGCTCAGCCCAGTGCCGTCCCCCTGGTTCGACATGGACTTGTGAGAAGAGCTGGGGGAGTTTGTAGGGCTGAGCTGGATGGCGGTGGTGTCCTGGAGGGTATGTTCACTCATCTCCATCTCGAAAGTTGCAGTTCCCATCCTAATCAGCCCCCAATTCTCCCCTCGGTGGGCCCTTCGAGCCACGTGGGAGGGTGGCCTCCTGCTGACCACGCAGCAGGCTGTGAAGAAAGCCACAGCCAACAGTAAGAAGAGAGGCCCGATGATGATGGGAGGGTTGGCTGTAAGGCTGAAGGTGCCAAAAGCAAAAGCTCCCACAAGGGTGATGTTGATGCCAGCCAGCATGATGCACAGGCCGCAGGCGCAGCACATGGCCGGGGAGGGTAGGCTCTGATGCCGCAGGCTGCACCGCTCTGGGATCTTGCTGGGAGCAGATGATCCTAAGTTTTTATCTGATAACACCATGTCTTGATTGGATCAGATGGGACACTCCATCACTACAGATAGAGAATTTTATTAGAGAAGCTTCAGGAAACTTTTATGCATTTCTAATATTACTTTTCTTTTTTTTTTTTTGCTCAATTTGCCATCAAGTTTAAACAGCTTGAAGAAAAAAAAACAAACAAAAAAAAAACAGTAAGCATCATTCAACAGCAGAGTGTCAGAGGCTTCCTGAGACCCAGTATAAGACAGACAGTTACAGAAGATCCTTATCAGCATCAAAACCAACTCTTAAAAACATTTAATTAGCTTTGGCATTTTTAAAGAATGTTTGAAATGAATTTAAAGGCACACAGGTCTGATTCTGCAGGAAAAAATATAATAATAATAAATCAAATACCCAACATTTGATAGTAGAAGCATTATAACAAAATATTCTTTGTTACCTCTGATAAAACCAGTAATCCTGCTGTGAGTCTCGCAGCGCTTTGTCTCTGCATCCTGTTGCACAGCAGCTGCAGGATGAAAGTGATGTTTCCCTCCAGCAGGTTGAGCTGCTGCAATGTTTAACCTTCACCGCTAGGGGCGCTGCAGAGCGAGTAGAACAACCTCTCCAATATCCAAACATCTTTTTCCCTTTTAATGAGAAAAAAATGCTTTTATAAAACATGAATCATTAAAGGATGGCAGGTCTTTGATATCACCGCTTTATCAAATATGAAATTTAATCATTGTAAGATGGTGGTTTTTGCAATGAAAAGATAAGGGTTGCTGTATACAAACTTAAATTGTGCTTTTCTTTAGCAGCTTTGGTATAAATCCAAACAATGTTTCTGTTTTGCACAAAGTAAACACTTCTTTTATTCCCTCCTACTGATTCTGGCCTTCACTTAGAACAAAAGAGTCTTTGAAAATAAAATATTATTGACGAACTCTTTCAAATCAGAGCAGCTGAGACAAATGTACAAAATGAGCCAACACCAATTAGAAGATAATATTTCAACATTTTTATTGAGAACACAGCATCCCAATGGAAATGTACTCTGAGCACGAGAGCTTTGTAAATCAGGTTCCACTTTAAAGCTCTGCAGGGCTTCTTAATTGTGTACCCATTACCACATCTCATTTGATGCCTTTACAAGTCGATATGTGGGGTGGGGTGGGGGGGACAGTTTCTTTTTATGATTCATAAAAAAAAGAAAAAAAGAGCGAGGGTTTTAACATGGCAACTAATCGTTTCCTGATGTTGCCTCTGAGCAAATCTCTCTCAATTTCAGCTTGACAATGAAATCTCTCAGTTGCTAAAGAGATGGGGTGACCATGGCAACAGTGCGAGGTACCACATCAACTCAAGGGGTTAAAAGAAGTTTTGCTGGACACTGAAAATCAGATATGCTCTTGTGAAATAAAAAACAAGTTAAGCAAAAATAACGATAGATTTAAGAAACAAACCTCAACTTTCTCCATCCCCTTTTCAATGTTCACATTAACTCAGATAGAAATCTTAAAATACTCATAAAAATAAATCCCTTTGTTTCATTATAGATTATTCTTTTATAATATTAAATGTAACATGAAAATAAATCCCTTTGACTATTTTAAAAGCAAAGATCACAGCTGACGTTAACAAAATGAAAACACTATAAGACAAGGAGAAAATGATAAGGATCATTCTCTGTTATGGAGTTACACTTGAAAAGAAATAAATAATAATGGAAGTATTTTGTCATTTCTTGAATATTTTAAATAAATGCTTTATGTATATTTCCATTACACCATGGAAGCCCATTTCTACAACCTTAAAGAAAAAATATATCACAGAAGATGTCTTGTTCACCTGCATGTATGAATTCTAAAATAAAAATGATGGATTTCACATTTATGAAAAGTGAGGCTTTTTTCTAAAGTTAGTAATAAAGTGGTTAATGGAATAAGTTATGATAAAGAGTTATGAGGTAGGGTGTTTCATACATAACTGTACATTGCATTTTGGGTTGTAGTAATAATAAAAATAATAAATTTAATACTAATGAAGATAATTGAAGTAAAAATAGGACAGCATTAAAAGAGCCAAATTACTCAAATTCAATTCATATTTGACTTAAGATATATCTAATCCCAACTGTAAATTTATAAATAATGTGATTAATTATAAGCAGAACTTCTTATCTAATAACTATCCATTAAAAATAAAATGTTACCTCTTCATAACAACTTTAACTCATAGATTCTCGGGATGTTTTTTTCTTTAAAATGGCACAGATGGGCTTCTTTTCCATTTATTTAAAACTGGCTGATTTTAAAGTACGTAAAGTGCTCCAGGTAGCTTGTGTTGCAGAGAAAAGCCTCTTAATTTTTGCACCTGAATTTAGCACCCATGCTGTAATACAATAACACATTATGACTTTAGCAGGTAATATAAAGGAAAGGTGCTGTAAACTCCAACAATCATCCATCTAGATCCTTCATATTTAAATACAAACACCCATCAACATCCAAAAACATCCGTCTGTGTGTGCCTAGAAAAACATCATCCAGTTACGGCAGCTTTTAACAATTAACAACAACAACAAAACAACAAGAAATAATAAAATCTCCCAAAATAAAATTTTTTTGGATGAAGACATTAAAAAAAGTGCACATCTAAAATTCTGTTCTTGATATGTACTAGAATATTACCTGCTGGCACTGATAGAGGTTTGTTTTATCCGTTTCAGCTAATAATTACCAATAAATAAATCTGTAAAGTAAAAAAAAAAAAAGTTTTTTTGAAAAGGTAAAACTAAGTCCACACAAGTTTCCACCTAATGCCAGGTCGGCATTTCTATAAGATTCCTGTTAAAAAAAGAGCCAAAAAAACTCAAATAGGTTAGAAAGGTGAACAAGGAGGATGTTCATGCTGGTGTTTCAGGCTGCGAGGTCATCAGAACCAGGAGCGAAGTCACCGCTGCGCATAGCATTGGACTGGGCTCGTCTGCGGGCCAGTCTTGACTTTGAAGGAGGGGACAGCCTCATGGAGCAGACGATGGCCCCTGAATCCTCCTGCTGCTCATCATGCTGGGACAGCTGCCGGTTAAAGGCAATGGCTTCTGCTGCAAACTGGGTTAGGTCTTTAGTGCTGCTGTTTCTAAATAAATAAAAAATTATACATAAATAAAAATACAATAAAAATGCAATAGCTTTGTTTGAAATCGTGGTAAACTAGTAACAAATGACTTGTAAAGCAAACCTCTGTAGAACACGAGGAGTTGGAAGACCTCTCTCTGGTGCATTCTGTTATAGAAAGAAGAGAGAAATTTACTGACATTCAATCAAAACGTGCTAAAGGTACATAAACATAAATAATACTGACCCCTTGGACCCAAGGATGCTGTAACACCTGAGCAGCACTGAGGCGCAGAGTGGAGTCCCGAACCAGCAGCTTGGATATGAGATCCTTGGCTTCTTCTGTGATGTGTGCCCAGTCCTTGTCTGGAAACTCGTACTTGCCCTCCTGGATGCTCTCAAACAGATGGCTCTGAGGAAAACAGAACAATTAGTGCTCATTTTAAGAGAATCAGATGACATTTTAGTCGTACACGTACCACCTTCAATTTCAAGTTTTGATAGTAAAGGGGAGTTTAATATGAAACAGTTAAAGCTGAAATAATTTGATCTAATATCTATACAATTTCTCCCATTTTAGTTACTGAAATTCATCACCACTAGAAGAAAATGTTTGGAAAATGATGAGTTAAAAATTAAACCTTGCATTTTTTTTATACATCTTTTCTTTTTCAGCATTTAAATAACAGTTAATTGTGTTGAATAGAAAAAAGGGAAGAACAAAAAAGAATTGTTTTCATTTCTTCTTATAGCTCACCAATCAGAAAGGATAGCATCTGACAAAAGCACTTAGTGTTTCAAAGGATTCCCAAGCAGATTTATCCGTGGGCTTTGGCTGGGCTATTCTAACAAAAGAGTAAGCTTTAACCTAAACTGGTCCATCAGCTCTGGCTGTGTATCTAATGCACGTCTAAAAATGGGAGCTCTTTGTTCAATGATAGCTTCTTCTTATTCTTCTATAAAGTCCTTTTACTTTACACCAATGGTGGTCGCTTTACAGTTGTAGCCTTTTGATTTTTCACCTCTCCAGATATTTATGTCCTTTTCTTTTCCATTATTAGTTACAATGTACATTGTGTTGGTCTTTCACTCCTAATGAAATACAGTGGGTATTAAATAAAATAAACCACCTATTTACTGTAGGAAGTTCAGAGTGGTATCAAAGGGAAATGAATTACCCTGTATGGAGCTGGAACACTGAAGTAAGAATGCACAGACGGGATGTGTAAAGGGAAGCATACCTGGCACGCTCTGCATGCTTCTCCACGGTCCCAGCCACAGTCAGTGCCACAGTGACCCGTGAAGGGGGGGCTTCCACTCAGCAGGATGTAGAGGATGACCCCAAGGCTCCAAAGGTCACAGCGCTTGTCGTAGAAGGAGTCTTCATCCGTGAACGCCTCCACTACTTCTGGAGCCATATACTCAGCCGAGCCACACTAACAATGAGAAAGGTACATGTTAAAAAGTCTCTCTGGTGTTTTAATCAGAGTTTAGAGTAAAAATATTATGGAGCCGTACTGGTGTGGTGAGCTCTGGCGTAGTTATGGGAGTGCAGGCACTGCTGAGCTTCACTCCACTCCCCAGATCAAAGTCGCAGATTTTTACTGGCGACACCTGAGAGACAACAGGAGGGTGAAAGACGCATTTATTACAGCCGTAACAGACATCTACAGGGATAACTGTCTTTTTAAAAACAAAATAAACTCACCCGGTCGGTGTATTCACAGAGGATGTTTTCCAGCTTGAGGTCTCTATGGGCAATGCCTAAGAAACAACATCAGCCAAAAAATATTCTCACCTTTTTAATATTAGACTTTGGTATGTTAGTTGGAAATAAGCGTACCCTTTGTGTGTAGAAAGTCCAAAGCTATGGCGATGTCCCTGACTACCTTGCTGGCCTCCAGTTCATTAAAGTGCTTTTGGCTCTGGATGTGTGTAAGAATGGAGCCTGCAGGAACACATCAGGATTACTTGCATCTCTGTTTAAAGCACCTTGTAAAAGTATTTACTCTCATTTTTAACAGGATCAATTTTTTTACATCGTTTACAAATTCAAAAATCGGAGAAGTATGTAACATTTTCATATTAAGTTCCTTTTACCCTTAAACCACTAAAGGAAAGTAATGGATTATAGAGTCTACCTATGTTCTCAGTATAAATAGAGCTGTTCTGAAAAGAGGTTTTGGGAGCATGTTAGATTACACAGCAAAAACGATCTAGAAATAAGTAAAATTTCTTAAATTAAGTGTATTTAGCCTTGATTTGAGCAGGTAAATAAGATTATTTGCCAGTCGAATGAGTATTTTTTTCCTCTGAAATGAATATAATTAGATAAAATGCACATGAAATAAGACAATGCATTTGTTTTTTCTTATTTTAAATGTAATTTGTCTCCTCAATTGCCTCCTGAATTGCCTCCTCAATTCAATAAAAAAAATGCACTTTTTTTAAGAAAAAAGACAATGTTTCATTTTTTTTTTTTTTGCAGTTTAGAGCATGTCAAGTGGAGCCAGTTGTGGAAGAAAACCTATTAAAGGCATTAAAAGTAGGGATGCACTGAATCGAAAATTCTTGGCCGAAACTGAAAGCATTAAATCAGGAAACCAAGGCTGAAAACTGAAACAAAATATCATGTGAAATATTAAAGTCATAGCATTTTGGCTATGATGTGTACTAAGCCTATTAATAAAAAATAAATAAATAAAGACTTTTTTTTTTCCACTCGAGGCAGTTTAATAAATTATTCAATAACAAAAGTACTATAATATTTATTTACCACTGACATTTTTTGGTTATGCCCTTTACTTTAGCAGAAACACCAGGAAACCGTTTTGCCTTTTCAAACACGGAGTGGGCATGTTCTGTCATTTTCCTGTTCCGTTTCGCATTCTTCTCATATTCAGAACGGTTATGGGGACGTTTGGATTTCTGTGGCTCGCGCTCAACTCTGAAAACTTCTGCACCGCAACCTGTGCTCTCTTTTTTCAGTGTTTTACTTCACGAGCTGGACAATGTTTCTGCGTGCTGTTTGTGCCGTTTGTCAAGTCATCGCAAGTTTCAGCTGTGTTGTTTCTGGCTCAACATGTAACGCTTTAATACAACACAATGCATTTTCTAGTTGTAATCAGGGTATAAATAGTTTTATAAAGTACTTTTATAAAGTATTTATACTCACCTCCGCGCAGCTTTTCAAACACCAGATAGAAGTAGGAGCTATCTTCAAAGAACTGGATCAGTTCCAGAATGTTCCTAAACAAATGTATTTAACGCAAATTAGAACCATTCACATTAAAAACCGGTTTTATTTTAATGATACAATAAACAGATGACGCTCACTTGTTTCCTTGACACTGATATAAAGTCTCCACTTCTCTAAATACTCTGCTGCGGCTGTGCCCTGCAGCCTTTTCTATGATCTGCAACACATCACATAAAACATGCTTAAGTGTACTAAAAAAAAAAAAAAAAAAAAAAAAGCTTTCTCACCAGTCTAAGAAAAAGCATTACTTACTTTCACAGCAAACTCCTTTTCATTTTGTAGGCTGATACATCCTTGAACTTTAGCATATGCCCCCTGGCCTAGTACCTCATCGGTCAGCTTGTAGAGATCTGTGTGAGAGAAAGTGAGCCGTAAAACTATTGTTGGAAGATACTGCCTGTGTTTGGCAAATATCAACTGTTTTCCATTAAAATTCCAGCTTCCTTACCATGGAAGGTGCCTGTGAAGCTGTCTGTTGCTCTGGTCCGTTTCTTCTTTTTCCTCTTAACAAAATCTGGGATGTTTACTGGCTGACTTTTTTCAATCTCTGAAGAATATGTGTGCAAAAACCAAAGAAAAAAAACAAAACAAAACAGTATTTTAATCATTTTAATATGGACAGCCTTGCTACAGGTATAATAAGTGCTGTATACCTGCTGGACCTAGCGAGAGGGCCTGGGGTTCTTCTGTGTCGTTCCCATTGTCCTGGATTCTCGTACAGTTCTGTCCTACTTGGCCCGCGGCCAGGGGGTTACCCTGTATCAGAGAGAAGCAGGCCACACAGGACGGGCAGGGAGGGTTGGAAGGGAAAGACCGAGAGCCCACAAAGAGATCAGGTGGTGATCAACAGGAAAATACAATCAAAAAACATTTCCACTCATGCTTAATAATTTAAACATGTTTTGCTTGTTTGCATGAGCAGTAATTGACTATTCTTAAAAAACACAAACAAATTTACAAGTGTATTTCTACCTATTTGTGGACACAATTCTAGCCTGATGAAAAAAAAATAGTCTTATCATAAACCAAAAATATTCACACCAACGTTTAGAGCGAATTAATACTTTTTTTACTGGATCAGACAAACCAAATCAGAGTGAGAAATACTTCCAGTCAGCTCAACATGATGAAACACATTTACAGGAAGTGCAATCAGAGATAATAAAAGATAAGAGCAGCTCAAACCTGAGGGTGCTGGATGGTTTGCAGTTCCGACATGGTGCTGTGCCTCACCATATCTGCTATCTGAACAATTACAAACACATTCAGTCAGACGCACAGACACAGATCCAGTAATATGTAATAACAGGTTAGTGCATGTAAGGAATGTGGAGGAAGTTAGAAGAATATTACAGAGAAACCTAAATTCCACGGATTATATAATCGTGTAGCTTCTACAGAAATTCCTGAGTGTCTTTTTCAATTTTGTTTTAAGCAATGAGAGGTTAATTAGACCCAGATAGTTAGCAAAGTACATATGCAGAAATATTTACCATCTTAAGGTTAATACAAATAAATTAATATTTCTTTTTAAGTGGTGATGGTTGTATTTTATTACAAGTGACAACCTGGTTACCTTAAAAATGTAATATTTTCTATCGAAATCGGGAATACACTGTCCTGTTTGTAGAACCCAGCCCATTGTTTTGTTTTTATCACTACTAGCTAGCCAGTGGAGCTAAAGCTTGCTAACTGGCTAGGCTAACTTCTTCTAGCTATTCATACCTATTAGTTCGATAGCATCCAGACGCTGGCCAGAGAAGGGTTGAAGTACGCCATAAATGCAAAAAAATAAACAGTCTCACCTGGACCCCAGAGCAGCCAAATCCTTCCTGTCAAAAGCTCCGCCACCAGCTGATGTAAGCCTCCATTGCTAACTGAAATCATTCACCCAGCTGGTGACGTAAAGGGCGCGAAAACACGTAACAATGGCAAGCTGTTTTAAAATAATTCAGTTTGGTCTGACCATTTTAGTTTGACTAGTCAAAACTATATATATATATATATCTCTTGAAAATACTTTATGACTAGTCTTAGTTTAATTGTAGATATATGAAATGTGTATTTCAGATAGTCAGTAATTCATTCTAGATATCTTAAATTGACGTATCCATACAAGTTAATGGTCAATCTGATGTCATTTCGACTAGAATATAATTAGAGATATCTCGAATAGGGATTTTGACTATTCAAAATATAATTAGACATAACTTAAATCGCTAAAAACGTCTTGTCATAAAACAATTTGAGAAATCTTGAATGTAAAGGCAGTACAACCGAAATTTCGTTTAAACGGATTGCCATACATAACCTGCCTTAACCCCGCCCTATTGGTATTTCAGCTTTTCTATTGGTGAAGAATAAGGTGGCTTTCGTTACGTGAATGAGTGGCTCCACGCCTCAATCCACGTAGAGGGAAATTGTAGTGCCTGACGTTGGTTTATATTTGCCATAGAGTCTAATGTTGGCCTTTCACTACGTTGACAGTTCAGCACCAAGTGGAAGAATGGCTCAAGCCATGCCTATGTCGTTATCATGATCATTACTTTTTAAATAACATCGCTTACTATTGCTGATAGCGATTCTTCAGTCAAAGTTGCTCGAAATTGGAGATCTTGTCAAATATTATACTAAGTATCCCATACATAGCATTTAACAAAAAGCTGCCAGCAAATTTATAAAACTAATTTGAAGTTCGAGAGAGAGCTCAAAATTTGAGAGGCCATGGTGATATGGCACGCTATTTTTTTTTTTTTTTTTAAGCTTGATTCCAGGTGTTTCAAATGCATTTCTTTCTAGTCAAAATGAACATTTCAGATATCTAAAATAACATTCTTCCTATCTAAAAATTACATTTCAGATATCTGAAATGTAATTTTTACTAGTACAAATGACCTCATGTTTCCCATTCATGTGTTTTGGGCTTTTACTTCCAGATATCTACAGTAACATTCTTCCTATCTAAAAAAAACATTCTTCTAATCTAAAATGAATTGTGACTAGGATTAACTGCATAATAGAGCAACTGCTAGGCAAAATTACTATTTCAGATATCAAAAATAAATCTGAAATATATATTCACTCAAGCTAATAAATGTCAAAAGGGCCACTTAAAATTTGTAAAGATTTCTAGGTATTTTAAAGTTTATTCTTACTAGTACAATTATATTTGTTAAATTATATGAAATAAACTTTTTGCCAGGAAAAATGTAATTTAGGACATATATATGTACATTTCTAGCTAGTAGGAATGTAGTTTTGACAAGCAAGAATCTTATTTTAGAGGTCCAGAAATGGAACAATAGGGAGGATAGAGTTTCTAACAAATGTCAATACGGCCTGTCATAATGGTGAGTTCACATGACCCAGAGTACGAACAACTCAGAAAAGTTTTTCTGTGTTGAGTTGTCTCCAGAGTTTCATGTGGAATGAAACTCAGAAGTCTGCATTCACAACATAAACAATGCAAAAATATTCACAAATTTAAAATCTTATTCAAACAGTTGATTTGGTCACAGTATGTTCAGAGAGGGTCTAAAATGTATATTAGTGTATGTCAATGTGTGCTTCTAGTTCTTTTTACTATTACTGGTGTTTGTCTATTACCATTGTTGGTGTGTTTCTTTGCTATTTTTGATATTGTGTAAACTATTACCACTCTGGGTATTAATTATTGCAGATATGATAGAAAACAAAAAGATACTATAAAGTTAATCATCTGCTCGGGTAACACAATTGTGATTTTGCTTATTTGTTCTCAGTACCGAAAACATAATTATTATAATTTTTTTCATACTCCTTTTGCTCATACAATTTTGTGCTCTAGTTGCCATTTAAAAAGAAAGAAAGAAAGAAAGAAAACAAAAATAGCTAGAAATATATATGTTAACTATGAATGAGTAACTTGTTACTATGACTCATAAGTTTAAATTGATGAACTGATATTGACTTGTGTGTTCCAATGCATGTAATTGCCTGAAATTAATAGTAATTTAAAAAAATTCTACTGGTAATATTAATATTCTATGTTATTGCATCTTGTCTATGGAGGCTTAGAAATCTCACATTGCACTAAATAAATAAAACAAGCAACAGGTATTATAACAGGTATGCGTCCAGCAGATTGTGAAATCAGCTCAAAGGATTTTATTGGATCCCTTCCAGCTTCTGCTTCTGTTTCGGGCTCCTACTCCAGACAAAACATGGGCAGTTATTTAAAGGGGCCAGCAGGATCCACCAGTGCCCCTGTAGGTTCTGGCCCCAGTAAATGTCCCTGTACTAAATACTTAATATTAAATAAATTTCTTGTTAACATATGCATTTAGACAGAATCCACCAGGCTCCTCGAATCTGTTTTATATTTTTACCTTCACACATTTATTGCAGCAATCACTCATAAAATTAAGGTGTTTCACTTTTAGCTTCAGTTATGTTGAGACCAGATCCTCATTTTAGGTTTGCACAAATTTCTTTTTTTGGTGGGTAACCAATGTTTAAAAAGCCTGACATGCTAATTCCAAATTTGACCCATACCAATATTTTTTTTTATAACCATCAAAATAAAGCATAATGTTTCCATCTAGTCCATCTTATCTTACTGGAAAAAAACAGCAATCCATGTGAAACAATCGAAAGCTTGTTTTAACTGCACTAGATAATGGTCTCAAATATAAATGAAAGGTTTGGAGCACTAATAATAGCTTATTGTTAGACCTACTGATCTCCTAAAATTAAGGGAATTATGGCACACCTACTTTTTTATCTGCTTTAACTCTCCTCTGGAGCCACAATCGGCTCCTTGATTATGCAGATCTCTTAATATTTCAAAAGATGAATAACCTTGTTTTTCGTTCATGTGTTTGTTCAGTGCCAACATCAACAAAACAAAACAAAACACAATGAAGGATTAAAATCCTTCATTTGCACAAAACTTAGTTATTGTCTAATTGTTATTATTGTACAAATTTGTAGAACCACAATAATCATCATATTCCCCATCATTTTAGTCTCAGGAAACAGTTGGAGGATAAAGGACTGATGCAGGTGTTTTAAGCATTTCTGTCCTGAGCCATGCACAGCCTGCTGGGTGCCACTGCTGGGTGTCACTGTAAGCTCTTGCCGACAGCCCAAGACATCATATAATTTTCTTCGTAATCATCAAACTAACGGCGTTCAGTTAAGGACTTGCATCTTCCTGCTCACGTCTGTATTTTTGCAGTTGTTTCCATCTGAGGGTGTGGGATTTTTCGGTGTAATTCAGGTGAAAGAGAGTAGCACTGTTGCGTTGGTCTATCTCTAGGCAACAGTGACAGCAGCTTAGGCAGAGCTGATCAGGTTCTGCTTAGATTGCTTCACCACAATTTTACAGGATTTAATATTTACAGTGTTTTATCTTGTTAATTATTGTTAGCTCTATTATTGATACAGGCGCGTGTCCAAACTGTATAACAATACAGAACAAATCATGTCTATTGGTTCAATATGGGACACAACACATGGCAACCCCAACATTCATAATATGGTTTGCCTGGTTCGTTTACAATCGTTTTACAGTCTTTTACACAATAGATAAAATAGGTAAAAGATACACCTGCAGCAACAACAACTACCCGCAGGTGAATACCTGATTGTTAAAATCATTTCTTTTGGTGGAACCCAAACAGGAGTGGGTGGTGATAGCATGTTGGGCTAGGTTAGCACAAATTCCCTGAATGATGGTAATACAGGAGGAAGACCAAAATCCCTTTTTGCAAGGAGCAAGCTTTTGTAGGTTTTCATTTCAATGTTTAACAAAAAATAAAAAAGAAATCCAGCCTTTCCATCAGGTTTTAAATGAAGACCAAAACAAAAAAGTTTTAACGTTAAAAACTCGTATTCTCCTTTAGATTAAAGAAAAATGTGTTATTTAAACTTGCATTTCTTGTGAACTTACTAAATTGTTTATATATTTTTTTTAATTTAAAGTCATAAATTTTATTTGTGAATCAATGGAACTGTGAGTCTTCCGCTATTTCATACCTGTTTATATAGAAGAAAAACAGAAACTGCCTTAATGCAAAATTTAATTTTTCTAAACCACCTAAATTAAGAAAAATACTTAAAATGCTTCAGTATTGTTAAATTGAGAAGTCCTCCATACAAATCAGTAATACCTATATTAAGTATAATGCATGGAGTACTTCAACTTACATTTCTCTGCCCTTTTCTTTAATTTTAATTTTTAGGCATGGCCTGTTAATAGATTTTATGCTATTACAACTTTGAGTGTAAAAATCACATATTTAGGGTATTTATGTATTATTAAAAAAACGAACAAATCACTTCTTCCAAAACAGAAAAGCTCAAAAACTGCTAATCTTTCTTTTTCCTATACACTGCATTTGGCTGAGCTTTCACTGCAACTAACTATGCACTCTCTCTCTCTAATAGTCTGAAACTGGCTCAGAGCTTTTATGCTCAGCTGTATTTTTGTTTTAGATTAAGCCACTAAATAATCTAGTAGCTTCATTTTTCTTTCACATGCAGTAAATGCTCCTGTATCAGCTTTGTTTTGCTACTTTTATGTTTATAATGGAATGTGTGTACCTCAATCGGAACCTGTCTAAATGATAGAATTAACTTCTTTAAATGTTTTGTTGTGAATTGCTCTTACATAAATTAAATGAACATAAAAATAAATGTAAAATACAATGTCCATCTATGTCCATCAAGGGAACTTTTAAACTTTATGTCTTTGCTCTTGTTCTGCAATTTTCAATGAGATAATTGCTTTTTTAATATTGCAAAAACAAACAAAAAAAAAAAACATTTTGTGATGAGTTTAATGAAAAACCATTTATAACCAAAACGTTATATGTTAGGCACAGCACATAAAAACAGATAAGAAGCAAAATCACATAAAATACAAGTAGAAAAGAAAAGAAAAAAAGCAGCATTTTCACAGAGGCCGACACAGAGAAGTATAAAGATGTAGCACCACAAAAAGTGTGCAGTTTAGAAGATACAGCGCCACCATCCAGAGGATAGTGGAAAGTTGAATGACCTCCAACAGCATGCTTTGAAATCCATGATAATGTCCAAAGTCTGGAATGTTTTACAGATGGTGTTCTCTCCTGGGGCTCAGATTACGTCATAATGTAAACTTCTATATCCATGTTTTTCTCATTAAGTGCAAATTCTCTCAGTCATCTCTCTCTGCAAAAAAAAATCAAAGGAAAAAAGGGACAGGTTAGCTCATAAAATATATGAACGAGACTGAGAGTAATTAACAGGAGTGTCAAAAGGAAACTAATTTCTTTGTGTCAAAAATCATGCTTTTGTTCCTCAAAGACCAGTAAAGAGGAAGCATAAAAGTACTGAAAAAAAAAAAAAAAATCAGCACTGGTGATTCGTTGTTTCTGCTTAAGCTGATATAATTATCTCATCTTTCTTTATTTCTTTTTTTTTTCCCAGATATTTTCACCATTTAGGCATCATAACAATGCTAATTGGAACCTTTCATTGGCAAGGGGAGCATTATACTCCATCTGTTCCAAAGTGATAGAAGTCTCTGTTGGAAAAAGCAAATAATTGATGCATTCTTTTCTCATTACATGACTGCAAAGGGTTGGTATAATATTTCAAACTAACTGCTTCAAAGAAGCTCAGAGTCCCCTTTGGAGATGGAAACTCAAATCGAAAGAACACTCATTCCGTTACCATCAATAACTGGATGGAAAATTGTTGTCAAGGGGAAAACACAGTTGATGTGTCAAAGTGACTTGCATTAGTATTCCCACCCCTTAATTCTAAAAATCTGTGATGGTTCTCCCCTTTTGGACCTCTACCTGAGTATCGTTTTGAGTTTTCAGTAACCTACGTCCTTCTCTTTTTTTTATTTTTTGATTCTTTTTCCTTTTTTTTTTGCTTTTTTTGAGTTACTCCCTGTTGCCCCCTTGTTCCTGTCTCCTTTCCCAAAGCTCCCTTCTAGTTACTTCTGTCCACACCTGCTCCATATCAGCTCATTAGCCCATTCTTTGTTCTGTCCCCCATATATACACCTCCTCTGCAGATAATCATTACTGGTCTCTTGTTGTTGCTTGGCTCCCAATGTGTGTTTTCGCCTGATGTCTTCTTGTTTTTGGTTTCCTGTATTTCGGTTCTTGGATTTTGCCTCTGTCACCAAAACTCATCTTTGCCTCCTCATCTCTGCATTTGGGTCCTCAACTAACTTCCACCAAACCTGACAAATTCGAAGTCTGGATTTAAGCACTGGTTATTTCATCACAATTTTTCAACCATGAATCAAGTACTTTCCTCTACCATAATAAGTATTTACCAGTCTTCTTGTTAGGATGGAAGAATCTATTCCTGCATCATAAAGCCTCCTCTGTGATGTTTCCCCTTTTGTATGGTCTGTGCCATTACTTGTAATTTGCTAAATTTTACACCAAGATCTAAAATAATTAAATTCTGGCCTTCTGACCATCCCCTATATGGCTATAGAAAAGTGCAGACCTGACTTCCTGTTATTATCCTTCAAAATGCACCTCTAGAAAATAGATTTGTGGAGTGCATCCTTTGCTCTCACAGCAGCATATCCAGGGTTTTTACTGGCATATATTCATTCTTTTCTGTTTTGTACTCCACCTACCATCCACAAAAGACATGATAGGCAGCTACAAGATAGCAACCCGACAATACACAGACTGGTGTTAAAACTGCAGCTCACCAGTGGTTCCAGCTCCGAGTTATCAATGAGACTGAACTCTGAGATGAAGTAGTAGTAGTGTTTGTAGCAGGTATTGATGTGGGCCTCGGCACCCATGCTGCAGATGCTGTCAAAGTGATGGATGTAAACGTGCACAAAGACTCTGAAGAGACGGCTCAGGATCTTCTTGCACACCTGCTGGAAGTTCTTTGGAAAAGGCACACCTAAATGGAAGAAGCAGGAAACAAAAAATGATTACTTTATTGAAAGCATGTAGGTCTCATTTTACTTCCATCATGGTGCGACCCCTAATTGTCAATTCTGACTCCTTAAAATAGGTTAAAAATAAAAGGGTAGGAATACATTCATATATAGTTATAATTACTTATATTTATACTGGTTGTGTCAAAGATGAGTGTGAAAGACTCATATTAGGAATGTAAACCCGCTTTATCTCAACTTTCCAATGCTGTCAGTTGAATACGCTAAAACCTCAAGCAACAATTAGCTAATTCAAAAGTAATAAAATAAATGACTATTCAAATAAATGAATATTCAAATAAATATACTTTTAAATGGTCTTCTCAGTTTCTTTTTTTATTTATTTTTTTTATTATATATATATATATATATATATATATATATATATATATATATATATATATATATATATATATATATATATATTTTTTTATTATTATTATTTATTTATCTATTAATTTTTTTTATATATATATTTTTCTTAATAGTATGCTACATCGTATTTTATTTTGAAGTTTGTTCATTGGCGTATCCACACAACTGAAGGCTCTAACTCAGATGCTATGTTTGATATTGTGTTTTTTCTGCTTGAAATATATGTTTTAGTTGAAGCTTGAACACACAGGTTTATCAGCGTGGTTATTGAACTATATATATATATATATATATGAAAGTTATAGTTGCTTTTACTGCTGTGAGTAACCAGGTAGGTCTCAGTGATGTTAAATAGGACCACCTTCCTTTAAACCTGTTTTGATGAAGCACAGCATCCTGATCTGCTTTTGTTCTATGCTGAGTGTCGTACATATTTGTGCTGTTTTGACTGCAAGGACAAATGTGTCTTTTTTTTTACATTATGAACTGTTGGACTTAACAAGATGCATTGGGATTATATAGGTCCATTATTTCAACAAAAAGAAGTTCTAGTAGAATAATTTCACTGATTACACACCTGTATTTTATGTTCATTTTTACCCTAGTTAAAACAAGACTTAGGCTTGATGAGAAATATCCTAACAAAAGTACTTAACCCAGATTAACCCAAAAAGTGTAAACAGGTATTGGTGCAAATAGTAACTCGTTATTCATAAAAATTACGAATGATTCTATCTTCTGGTCAATGAGGAGCAGAGTGATGGAAAACCTAACAAGATGTTCACATACTAATAATATATGTTGACTTTTAAAGAGTTTTTTCCATTATTTTCACACTTTCTTTGCAGAACAATATCAAACAAGTCCCCAGATTGTTATAAAGAGGATCCGTTTGCTGGGCTATCTATCTGTCTACTCAATTTATTTGCAGGGAATCCTCCCCTGTTATTATTTTGAAAAGTATTTAAATTGTCTTGTAAAAAAAAAATATTGCCTCTATTATCTATTCTCTTCTAAATGCCAATATTACTTTCTAATTAACCTCATATTGAACCGTGTGTGCTTGTCTGAAAGCGTAATGAGGCTGCAGAGCAGGCCGACAACCAAACACTAATTTATCACTCCACAAAGCACACCGTCCTTATTCAGTTTAAACAACGATGATGGCCTTCATTTTTAAAGCTCTCACACACACCTACTCTGGTGGGGAAGATGTCTTCATTGTTGATGAGGGACTCTATCCAGTCCATCAGCAGGTTCATATACTTGATAGCAGGCAGCTTGGTGGGTTTCCTGTAGTCGTCGCCATCCTGCCATCTGTACTCGTACTTCAGACCCCCAGACATGATAGGGCATGTGCGCTCGCTGCAATATTCGCTGACTGTGCCGTAGATCAGGTTAATCCTGTTAAAGAAATCCACCACGTGAACTGCAATCCAGTCATTGAGGTTCTCCCCCTCGGGCAGCTGGACCACCTTCTTCAGGTCCAGGCCTGACTTGAGAGAGGCCTGGGCCTTCTTGTAGAGTTCGAAGCGCTGAGTGCCAGGCTCAAAGCGCTTCCTTGGCCTGAATGTTTTGGCTTTGCTGAACACTTGTCCAAGACACAACGCCATTGACTCAGCCGCTTCCCCCAAGATAAGGGGAGATTAGGGTCTCCACAATGAAGAATAAGTCGGAGTTTGATAAAACTGAGCTTCCTGAGCGAATTAGAGGGAACAGCCTGGGTGAAATCAGGTCAGCAGGTCTCAGTGTCTGTCATGTGAAGATTTCTGGGAGCCCTTGTTTCCAGATCTGACTTTTCTGTAAAGAGCAATAACAGATGTGTTAGATGTACTGTATCACTTTCTTGTCCATCAACTGTTTTTTCCTCTGTTGCAGCCAAGACAAAATATCTTGGCCTACATGCAGAATGCTTTATGGGATGGAAAGCTAACATTGCACATCATCTTTCACCACTGTAAAACATGGTGGTGGCAGTATCATGTTGTGAAAATGCTTCTCATCAGCAGTGACAGGGAAGGTGGTCACAGCTGACTGGAATAAGCTAAATAAAAGGCAATGCTGGACAGAAAGTTGTTAGAGGCTACAAAAGAAAGACTCCATCCAGTAAATCAAGAGGCTTATTTAGGTCTCACAGTCCATGCCTAGATTCATTTCAGAATCTATGGGAAGATTCAAAGATGCTCTCCTTCTAGTCCAACTGAACCTGAGGTAATTAGGTGAGAGAAATAAACTGAAATGTCTGTCTCTAGACAGCAAAGCTATTAGACACATACCCCAACTCATGGAGCGGCAAGTGTAGCAAAAGGTCTGCAGAGCGTTACCTAAATACAAATTAACTTGCTTTTCATATTTTTTTGTAGTAAAACAATTTAGAAAAACAAACACATTTTCCCTTTACTGTCCAACGATGGACCACATTTTTTAGGCAATTTAACTAATTTACTACTTATGGTTAGAAACTAGACAATCCATCACTAATAGAATAATATCCTCTATCTGCAGCCAAGCTTTGGTTTTATCATCCTTTTGAGGTCTGTGAGTAAAATGACCTTTTCAGTTGGCTTTCTGCAGTGCTTGCGAATAAAAATAGCAGCAATTTTCTGGAACAAGAGTCAGGCCACTCGAGTCAAGTCTAATTGAGAAAATAAATGCCACACTGTGACTCCCTGTAGATTAAATGTCCCCAGTGCAGTGATCTTATTGGTCAAATGGGGCATTATGACAGAAAGCCTTTTTCTTTTAGTAAACAAACTCTACAGACGTAATACAAAATCCACTGCGAATGGAAAACAAAGTTAGTTTCTATGAGTTAAAGTTTGGTCACAAGGACCATATTTATTAAAGAAATATAGATTGTTAAAGAAAGCTGTTTTGACTATTTGATCTTGTTTAATTAAACACATTTTCTTTGATTCTTGAGCAACAAACGCACATGTAGTAGCCACATATAAAACACCCAGTCACGTTCAAGAGTGAGCTTGCAATACGACACTACTGTATATCCGCATTTGTGTCCCGAGTCCCATGTTTAACTGCAGACCTTACCATTTCCTGTTGCTTTTTTCCCCTCTGAAGCCAGTATGACTTTTGAAAAGCAGAAACGTCTGTCACCTCACTATAATTCATCTACACATTGCAAACCCAGATGTGGGATCTTTTGTTGAAATAGTTTATTTCAGTAAAGTTGTAAAGCTGTAATATGATACTTAAAGACATAAACATGCAAAAAGAGACCGGTTTGCTATATGAAACAGCACATACACCGGGATTGCTCCTAGCTTTCTATAGGGTCAGAGTGTATACGTGATCATGGGGCAGCAGCTGATGTGCTAATAAAAGAAAGAAAGGGGTGTATGTGTGGAGGGGGGGCACATTTCCAGAGTTTTTTGAGTCTGAGAGACACATTTTCAGCCAAAGGCACAAAAAAGAAACACACCAATCTAGTTTCAAAACACATCAGCAACCACAAACATGATGAACAGTGAAATGACGTGAAGTTTGATCACTCTGCATGTCTAAACAATGAAAGCATGTCTGATCATGCTGTGGGAAAAACAGATACTCATGCATACCTTTATGGAGTAAAGGTGCTCAGAAGAAAAGACAAATACTCACATATAAAATAGATTTAGTAGACAGTCTGAGATTATATTATAATCAAGCTCTCTTTGTACTGTACCTCACTGAAATCCTACAGCGGGTGGCTGGAATGTAGTGGAAAGCTGTTGAAGGTTCAGAGAGGATTAAACTCGCTGTGAGAGTCAGAGTCAGCTGTTCCCTCTCTTCTGAATCTTTTCCACTCTGATGGTCGATCAGCAGTCCGAGAAGGGCTTTGACTTTGCTCAGCAGTGTGGACAACGTAGAAAAGAGTTAAAAAAGTGTTTGGTTTCTCTTCCTGTGAATGATGTCACATCCTGACTTTGTGTGCTGGGCTCTGTTATCTGTTTTGTGTGTCCACATGCGGGTGTGTTTGTAGAGAACGTATTAAGTTGAAAAGAAGAGGTTTCTCAACCCATAACCCTGCCCCCTTTCTTAGCCTTTTTTTGTTTTCCTTTTTTTGACATTCAGTAAGACGAGCAGCCAACCAACTGACTTCACCCACGCCCAGCCCTCTGGTTAAAGTGCTAAAACAACAACCCCCTTGTGAAGATCCTAATACAAGACAGAGGCAGAGGTCCCACAAACTTTTCTTGATGCCTTCCAGTCTGCTCGCCTTTTTTTGTTTTTAAAGTCTCAATAACTTCCTATTAAAATAATTTTCCTTATAGATATACTTGAGCTAAATGTACAGCACAACTCTATTTACAACACCATGCATAGTATTCAAATTCTAAGACATCCTTTTGTTGCTTCTATGATTATGGTAGTTGACCCTCCTGTTTGAGTATCACTATGGAGAGTTTCTGTTTCTAGTGAAATCCGACCCTGTAAAAGAAGCCAAGTCTGGATTCATTGTTGCCGCTTGTCCTCAAGATTGGAAGGGATAAAAGAATTTGTATACTAGTGGGCTATGTGATGAGATAACATCTAGTGTTTCAGTGTTTTGTTTTTTTCCATCCATCCATCCAGATGGACGGTGTTTTTTTATGTTTGCAAAACCATCAAGTGATCCTGGGTGGCCCAGCCGACTTTTGAAACCAATGACTTGTAGACAAAGACTGCTCCCTGATTAGTTTCATCTTAGAAGGAAGTTTTTACAAATAATCTAAACTTATACTTTGAAGATTTTATGTCCAACTGTCCAACATTTGTAAATTATGTTTTTTATATCAACACTGCTTTCTATCCAGGATCAGCTTAAATAGTGGCATGGAGAATCTTTTTTAATAACGAACCTTTGCTTTGCAACCCTATCTCCTGATATGTGTTACTCTTTCTTACCTGTTGGTCAGCTCCTGTCTTTGCCTCAAACCCTCAATGTTACTGAATAATATCACGACAGGGCGTTATGGTTATATACAGTATTGGGATTTGGCTGACAAAATATATAAAAAGCAGCAGGCTTTTCTGATACGTAAATATTTTCAACAAATGACACAGAAATTACTTTATTAATCCCAAAGGGAAATTAAATGTTGCAGTAACTTATACATTTTTTTTTAACAGGTGTTAAGAGCTGTAGGCAGGAAGGATCTTCTGTATCCGTCTGTCTTGCACCCGATCTGAAGATGCCAGCCAAACTGAAGACACTCTGTTGTTGTTTAAAAATCTTCTGAAGAGCACACTCATTGTTGTTCATAATTTTCTTCACAAGACAGGAGGTCTTCCACGTCACTGGAACTGCTTCCAGGGTCAGATTAAGATTGAAGAGGTGCTGTAAAATCCCACATATCTGCTCTGCACAGGCTTTCAGGACTCTGGGGCTGACACCATCAGGACCTGGTGACTTATTATGATTCACTGTCTCCAGTTGCCTCTTTGCTTGACTTCTAGAGATAGACAGATCAAAGTTAGAGAGAGCAGTACCCTCTTCTGATGTGGCTGATTACAAACTAATAGCAGAAGAATCAATGGCAGAGGAGGGCAGGATGTCCATGTGACTATGGGCAGGAGAGAAAGATGCTGAACTAGTTCCTTAACTGAACCTGTTGAAGAATGTATTCAGTTCAGTGACTCTGTCCAGACTTCCATCTGTCTGATTGTCTTCCTGTTTGAACACTGTGATCTTTTTCTTCCCTGACCACACATCTCTGATATTGTTCTACTGGAGTTTGTTTTCCAGCCTGTTCCTGTATGCCTCCTTGCTTTCTCTTATCTCTATCTTAAAGTTGCTTCTGTATTCTCCTTTTTAATTCCATGTCACTCCTCTTAAAGGCTTGTTTTTTCTTGTTGAGTAATTGCTTCAGATCATTTGTGATCCATAGTTTATTATCCGGGAAGCATTTCTCTGTTAGCAGCTCAATAATGGACGAGTGTCCATCCCAGGATTAAGATGAGCTCAAACAAAAGGGTTTCTAAATACAAATGTTAACTAACAACAAGCTGTTTTAAACCAGCCATATTCATAAAAACATTGCCAACAGACAGTTTTACCTCATAGGCACAGTGGTTAGCGTGCACAACCTATGTACGGAAGCCTTTTAGTCCTCAACGTGGCCCAGCTTGGTTCGAATCCAGCCTGTGTTCCTTTGTCACATGCCTCTCCCTTATCCACTTTCCTGTCAGATTACTACACAATGACATGCCACTAGTGCAGCAAAAATCAAAAAAAAAAAAAAAGATCTCTAAACTAGAGTGTTTCTGACAGCGCAGGCTATGTAAGGCTGTATTGGCATTTAGGCAAAGCCTGCTCTCCTGTCGTTCTTTTGTAGATTGCTAGGATTGTTCTTTGTCAAAAGTACATTTCTACTAGTCATAACTGTAATTATAGATCTTAATTTTTGCACAAACCCTCTGTTTGCGGGATCCCGCAGAGGGTCTGCCACATTAAGGGCCATCCCAAACCCTGTAGTGGGTAGGGCGAGTGGAACATTCAGGCCTCAAATAGTGAGTCTGCATCAGTGCAGGCTCGCTGGAATTTGGCAGTGGGTGTAACGGCAAACTAGTGACAAGTTGGTGAATGTGCATTTAAATGTAAGTTCCGCTGGTTTGCTGAGTCTTCATCACACTGACAGAAAATCACACTTTAGGAAAAATAAAAAAAGACGTCATTAATCCCTAAATGGAAAGTCATCTTTGAAATAGTTTGATTTGAATGGATATATTAATTTTAGAGAAAATGGCAAATATTTGATGTTATGCTAACCTGCACCACTGAGCTACAACCACACACATGCAGCGTCTCTGTGTTGACATAGAAACGACTGCTTTCCATTTCCATTGGAGGGAAGAGGCAGTCCTATTCACGTTTATACCCCCCACGTACAATCCGGGCACCTTCCACATCTGTGAGCGTGACTTTATTGCGAGGGAAACTTACTAGTTAAGGGTTAGTGGTTAGGGCGCGGTTTGGGATTCAGCCTTAGAGTAGCTTAGGGTGGGGGTGGCCCAGTGACATCATGCTGCATTGCGCTTTCAGAATAAAAGCATGTGAGGTATTTTTTTTAGAATCATTTATTTTTTATTGTTGTTTTCTTCTTGTCCGCAGTGCACTTGTCGTTCGGGGCTATACCCCAACTAATTAAAATGCAGAGATTTTGCATTGTGATAACATTCAATAATTCTGTTTCATTATTTTTAACAGTGAGCAGGTGTGTCTATTTATACTGTTGAAGACACTTATATGAATCAAAAAAAAAATTCAGGATGCAAGGGAATGATAAATTTAAATTTGAATCTGTACTCCCCTTTTTGGTGCAGCCCTGTGCTTTTATATATATATAAAAAAGGCCCTGTGAATCCAGTCAAAGAGTAGGTACCCACTTTTGGTGGGTACGCTCAGGCAAAATATGGCCATGGGTGACTAGCTTGTGACACTAACTTGGAGAGTGGTGGCCATTGAGGTTAGGGCATAAGGCTTTGAATCCTGAGGTTGAGAGTTCAATCCCCCACTCCCACAGACTGCCACTCTGGGTCCCTGAGCAAGACCCTTAACCCCACACTACCCCCTGGGCGCTGCAAAATCCCCAAGGGGATGGTTTAGATGCAGAGAAGTAATTTCCCTCTGGAATTATTAGAGTATATAAAATAAATAAAAATAAAATAAATAACAATGGTATATGAGGGACAGTTTATGATTGTCGATACAGGTAATGTGGCATATTGCCCAGGGGACCAGTGTATCAGTGGGCAGCATAAATTCTTGACAGAAATAAAGTTTTCTATAGTTATGTCCCAATCATGTTTATTTTTGCTCATTTTTATAATCAGTTACAAGGGAGTAGACTCCCCACTGTGGACAATGTGAGCAGTTATTAGTCTGTAAATTTGGCATCTGATGCTTAAGTTGGAGATCACGTGGTTAAACTTTGATTATAGTTAAAGGAGTAGTTGATGCATAAATCTATTATTCTCATTATTCTTGTTTACTTGTTTGCATCTGCCTGGCATCATTCTTAAACAATCAGTTGAAAGGATGCAATCTTATGGTTGCTATAGGGTCATAAGGGGCTTATCATGTGTCTGTCTGAGTTTGCAGTTTTTCCCTTTCCAACCCAAGAGTTTAGTTTAAGGAATGGACTTTCGTATTGTAGTTATAACACAGAAAAAGAAAAGGCAGTGGATTACAAATAAGAGTTTTTTTAAGCCCTTTAAGTAACTTTTAGTGGTTAAATAGCTCTAACGATTTAGAAAAACGATTGGGTCGAATTTGTTTCTATTAAAGTTTGATTTTTCTAAAATTTGTAATCTCCTTATTTGCTAATGGAATAATGTACATTTCTCTCCCATCTGGTTATACATCAGTTTCAGAAGTCTCAGGGTAGTGGGCAGTGTCACATATGTCAGATATCAGCGTCATATGTGTGTAGTAACATCAGATACCCACTAGATGTCAGCCAGGCTACTAGAATAATACATTTGCAACATGAGTTTTGGCAAGATTATTTTTTATTGTTTGGAAAATACTGTTAGATATGTAACAGTCGCCCTGAAGTGCAAACCGCATCAACAAATCTTTAGACAAACCTACAAATTAAAAAACACAGCAAGATTTTTAAAACTGTAATATCATATCCAAAAACTCAGCAACAGCTCAAAACATACAATTATATTAACTTGGGAAAAAAAAATACAAATAAAAAAACCCACAAAAACATATTCAGAAAATGGACAACATATTCTGCCTTTTCTTTATAAATGAGTGACTTCAGGTTTAAAAGCCAAACATCTCCGTCATCCAAACAGCAAGAGCTCAAGCATCCCACTAATATCTACATCTTCCAGTAGTTTAATGTAATTGTGATTGTAATTAATGTTCGTTTCAAGTTAATGTCATTGTGTTTTTGAATATATTGTTGTGTTTATTATTATTTTTTGTTTTTCAGTATAATTTGGTATTGAATATGTTGTGTGTTTTTCTGAATATGTTGTTGTGTGTATGAATTTGTTTTCTTTTTGAATATAATTTGGTTTTGAATTTGTTATGGTTCTGAATATGTTGTTGCATTTTTTAATTTGTGGTTGTGTTTAAAGATTTGTTGATGTGGTTTTCACTTCAGGGCCACCTTAATAACTTTTCCAGAATGTGTTACTGCTATTGCAGTATGTGTGTCACTGTACGGTGTTAGAAGAATCAGAAATGAACAATTATTCAAAGAATGGTAAATGTAAATGTTTTTTTTTTCTTCTAATTTAAACATCATAAACAAGTTTGGGTTTTTTTTTTATGTTGAAACATTTGGGTAGGGGTCTTCAACCTGCAACTCCAGAACCTGAGCTGACTCCTTGGACCCTCCCAAGTGGCTTTCATAACTTAGGCTAAAATGATAAAGAAAATCAACAAATATTTTTTAAAAATACTTAAATAATAAATTCAATTTTTGATAGTTTTTCTGTTTTATCATGAAGCAACCTGTCCGCATTGGATTTTGACAAGTGAATGAAATCAAAAGCACCAATGATATTTTTTAAATCTCTTTTCCTTGTCATTAAATTGGTAACCAACTTGTTTTCCACAAATATCAGTATTCTATATAAGTAAATGTCTTGATCCCCTTTCTGCAAACTTTGCATGTTTTTCTTTATTTCAAATCTTAAAAGCAGAACGAAAATAGGGTTTTTTTTTTATGAAAAAAAAGAAAAAATCCTCTATTACTGCTTAGTGTTAATCTGTTGAAAACTGTTAGGATCAGGTGGGAACTGGATCCACCCGTACCCTAATCCAGGTTAGCAAGAATTTATTCAAAGCAGACAGCTGTTATGAGGAAATTACAAACTACAATAGTTTCTGTTGTGCTTGGAGTCTTTAAGCACTATGTTAACACCTGTATACCAGCTAAATGAGTCGTCCTGTCATTTGAATTCCTCATGTTAAAGTGTCCTTTGAAAAGAAACTCAACATTGTGCAGATTCTTCTGATCTGTGAGCAAACAGACGGATGTGTCTAGCACTCTAAAAACACTAAATGATTAACAATACAAGAAACAATTTTAAGTTGATTAACCAGACATTAGGTAAACATCAAAACTTATTCCAAGAATCTGTGCATTTTCCATATGCTTGGCTTGTTTAAGCTTATTTAAAATATGCTTCTACGCTCTTGTCCAATTCCAGCCTGCATTTTCCTTTTAAAATGATCAATTGTTTGGTTGACCAGGCTGTTAAAGGGTTAAAACAGCATAGACTAGAATAAACCCACAGTGGGAAATTCTGTTCATCAGCATCAAAACTATGAAAGAATGGCAAACAGAGACTCACAAAAACTCAAATGAATTCCTGTTTAGTTTTGTGTAACATCTGCAATCTCAGCTTTAAACTATAAATCACGTGGATGAATCAGAGATACACATGTGCATTAAATCCTCCTTGCCCTATGTTCTAGTTTTTCCTTCAGCGTGGCTGTCACCTTGAAAGAATGTGACAGAAGAGGAAGAACCACGGGTCAGACCTCTTTCAGTTTCCCTGTCACTCAGCGCTCTGCTTTGTCATAATTGTACGAAAACATGCTTGTCATTATTGTGGCAATTGTTGAGCAAAGCGTTGTATTTCAAAGCACCTTAACTGGCAAAACAACCTTTTCTGTAAGTGCTTATATAGGATACAGATCGCTGATCAATTCCACCATATAATAAATTGTTTCTTTTATTGTGTGTTTTTGTTATAATCTGGGATAACTCCATTATTGACGACATGGGTAAAAAGCCACCCATGGAAATAGATGAAGAAATCATTTGAGTTTTTTTATTGCTGGATCACAAAGTATTACTGCTGTGCTACAGGTTCATTGACCTGCTGGGGATCATTAAATCGATCGTCAGTGCAGCCGATTAGCCAATCACAAGATCTGTCTATCTGCCCACTCAGCTCAGGTAAACAGACCAGCATCAAGTCTCTATTCTAAGATAGGTAATTGGTTACATAAATGAATTCATACCCAACACGAGGAGTGGTTTACAGCTTGTGTAGAACAGATCTCACTGGCTCTGAATGACACATAGTCTAAAACAAGCTTTTATCTTATCTTAGTATCGTAAGTGTTGTAGGAGAGCCCTACTGCGTAAAGAAGTGACTCTTTTATCCCACGATGTAGCCTGCCTGTTTAAGATAAACACTGCTCAATCAGTTTTTCTCTTGCCTCAGTGATAATTTATGTTTTACTTATTATCTGCACAGATAAGTTATCATGAAGCTACTTGAACTCCCTCTTCAATCACCTTCTGATTAGTTTGACTCCTATATTTTGCAGCATCTAATTTCAGTCTGATAGTTTTCCTTCTTTAAAATTTCAAAGAATGACCTCAGGGTGTTATATAAATTTTTATGGACACCTTTTAAAAAATAACTATGAAGCAATACTATATCTTAGGGAAAGATCAGGCCAGTTATGAGATCCTATAATATTTTCGTTATGGCCAATAAACAACATTTACTGATAATGTATCTAATTTACATTTCTATCCTTTTCAAATCATAAAAAAGTGATGATATTGTTTCTCTGCTTCATCAACATATTTCCATGATTTTGGTGCTGATGGCTGGCTTAATTGTTAATTTCATTCACCTTTCTAGCTCTTCCCTGTTTCTCATTACTGCTCATATGTTCCATGTGCTCCTGCTTCTATTTAAACTCCTTGGTCCCAGCCATCAGTGCCAGATTATTCTTGAGCCTTTGGTGTAGAGTTTTCGATAGTTACTTATAGTGTTCCGTTTGCCTGGTCCTGACCTGTTTCTGTATTTGGCCTCTTCAGCCTGCCTGCCCCTGAAAAGGCCAAATACATTACATGGATGACTGAGAATCCTCACAGATATCAGTAGCGCTAAAACTTTTCTGTTTGGGAGCTTTCCCATAAGATTTTGAAGATCTCAGCTGAGTAAAATGATGTCACTTTATGACTTTATAGGACCACTGGTGTTGAATTTTCAACACCTAAGTGTAGGTAAATATCCTGACTGAGAATTTTTCAACTGAAGGGTAAAGAAGCCAATTATCTCTGTTGCAAGGCACCTGTCGTGGGTGGGACATATCCGGTAAGGGAACAATATGTTGTCAAAGGTGATGCAATAGGCAAATATGAACATGAACATGTAAAGATTTGGACAGGAATCATTGAGGCCCAATTAACTGTATGGCAGTGCATCACAAAAAAATCTGACTTTTGACGGGTGTTCATGAGATACAATAGAGAAAGTTTGTTCCATGTAAGCCCTCATCTCAGAACCTCAAGTACATGAAGGTCCTGCTGTAAACATCTCTGTGCCTGACACCACAGTGACTTTGCAGGGATCTTGCAGAGCCTAAAGATCAGGACTATTCTGGCAGTAAAAGGGAAACCAGCAAACCTTTATGGAAAAGATCTGAGTAATAAAACATACACAGACTGACATTTTTTAACATTATTCAATATCTACTGAGCCTGCTTCCCAACCTGCTTTGCCAAAGCCAAGTAAATACATTCTATACTGTAAATATTATCAGTAGATATATTTTTGCTGTTAAAAGAATATATTGGTAATCGTTCTCATACTTTTTTCTTGATTTTTTCCCCCGTGTTCTTTAATTTATGTTGTAGATGTTTATATTCTCTCAAACAGAATTAGTATGATAATAAATTACTATATTAAGCTTATTTGGGATTTATGTATATTTAACCAAAGCATTCCTTGAAACAAAATCAGACATTATAGTCAAACAGTTACTCATTACTTCATATGTCTATCCAAACATTTTATATTTGAACTTTTTAGTTTTTATCTATTCACCCCCAACTGTTGTTATAAGCGATCAATACAGTTTTTCCCCCTGCACTTTTGAAAAATGTTTTTGCAACTTTGAGAGAATTAATACTTTTATCTTATTAAATATTTTAAATGTTTTAAACAGCCACAAACATTCCTTTGTTGTTTCTGTCTCTTCAGGATTGTCAGGACATATCTTTGTTAACAATAATTTACTGTTCATAGGAAAGAAGGTCAAATATGCAGCATTTATTTTTTATCCGTTTTCAATGAGCAAATCCACTAAGACCTGTCAAACTGCCTGTGCAATTTCTCAGTCATTCGAGTCATGGCAACCACAAATGGAGCCTAGACGGAAGTTCAAATGAAGAAACACATTGCTCCTCCAGCCCCTCCTCCACCATCATAGCTAAAGCTTCATCAGAGTGTCATTCCTTACGGACTCTTCCCTGTCTCATCTCAACTAGTCCGGCAAAAGAGGTTTCTTCCCAAAAGGGAGTTTTTCCTCTCCACTGTCGCTCTATGCTTGCTCATCATGGAAAGGTTCTCTCAACCTGTGTTATCCAACTGGACTTCCATCTTCCTGGTCCCTGAGTGAAGCTCTAGTATCAGCTCACGCAGTCCACTGGATCTCCCCATAAAGCTCAGCATACCCTCTCGCCAACCAGCAGTCTACAGACTGACCAACTTCATCCATCTCCACTCCACCACCAGTTTCAGGCCTGGGGGGGGGAAACAGCCCTATTCTTTGCTCCTGGTCATGCATATCTATCAAAAGCGCTGTGTTTCCTGCCGAGGTCTGAGCGCCAAAGACAATGTATCAATAAATTTCTCCTAATTGTCTTTTCTCTTCGTGTGAGTTTTTCAGATTTAACTAGGCTTAAATTGAAAGGTAACCGGACTCTCGCTTTGTTTTTTTGAATGTGTTAAAAAAAAAAAAATAACACTCAGTTTATTTGGCCTCAACTACAATCAGACAAGTGAAAAAAAAACAAAAAAACAAAAACAAATGGATAATATGAAAAAATTACATTAATTAGGATAATAAAAAATAATAAAAAATTCATTTTGGTATTTTGGTTTTACCTAATTTCCCTTTATAACACCCCTATAGGTAGAATAATCTGGACATTTATTTTCCACTTCTGCATAACATCAAAATAAAGACATAATTTCCTACTGATCAGTTTTGATTATTTTTTTTATTGCAAAAAAGAACATACATGAACAACAAAGGGTTTTACAGAACAGAACTATTATTTTAAAATGTCAAAATCAAATCTAATCTGCTTGAGGGTATATATAATTCTTTTAGGGCAGTTAGAATTTGCATGGATTTAGAATTTAAACTTAATTTTAAGGATTCTATATAGATATTAATAGAAGATACTAAAATCTGGAAATTAGGTTTTTGTTGTAAATAGTTGGAGGTGTGACTATGATATTTACCATAAATAATAAAAAAAAAATTATAACAAATAAAAACTCTGTTTTAGCAAATTCACATAAGATTTTTTTTTTTATGAAAAAAAAATTGACATATCTCTCCAGAATATTTTGGTATAATTACAATCCCCCAAAAAAGATTAATAAGCTTTTCTTCATTATTTTTACAAAAAAGTACACATTGGGTCCAAATCCCATTTATATCTGTTTTAAAAAAAATGCTTTAACAGGATAAATATTAGGAATAATTTTATAAGAAATTTCTCTTACTTTATTGTTTATTAAGTATTTTTTAAGGAGCAACCAAGTCCGTTTCCAATTTATATTTTCAAAAGTGTTTGACCAATAAAATATACAATCTGGCTAAAAACACAACGTCTCGTTATAGATTATTTCTTAATCTTTTGTTGGTTGTTTTCTTACTTATAAAAGGACAATGGAGTTTGGATCTAAACTTTGCACTGAGTTAATTTGACATGTGGGTTAAGATGATAAAAGCTTTAATGACCCACTGGGGATTCCGTCAAACACAACAGCATTCTATTTAGGGGTAACAGGAAATTGGAAAAGTGACATATGTCAGAATCTGATGAGTTTTGATTTCAACATGCCTGATTCGGCCGATGAGTCACCGGGTGGCTCCACCTTCGCTGCTCCCTCAGAGGGTTGGTCCGAGAGGAAGATTTAAACGGAAAGGAAGAGGAAGCTGAGCGCATTGAACTTCACAGCGACACGCGTTTCCTCCATCTGTCTGCCAGCTTTCACCAGACCGGGCAAAAACAAAATAATAACTGTGAGTAACATTTCTCAAACAGTTTCACACACATTTAAACCTTACTGACAAAAAAACAAAACAAAACAAAACAAAACAAAAAAAACCGTTAGTTATCAGGGGAGATTTTCAGGTCAAAAGAAAAAAAGAAGAGGGCGTTAAAGACGACTGTTGGTTTTTAAAGAAATAATTAGACTATTTTATTTAAACTGAAACACTCTTTGATATAAAGGTAGTTTTAACTTAAATGACCACGGATCGGTGTGAGAGGGTTCATGCTGCTGTCAGGATGTTTATTTTTTATTTGCATGTCAATTCGCTTGTTTATTCAAACTAATTGTTCTGGTTACTGTCGACAATACCTGTGCTCTGCAGCTGTGCTGTGAACAATTGGTCTCATTGACAGGTGTAGAGTGGCTGCTGTACTTTAAAGGGAACAATATTGTTTGTAAATGTAGTGGAGGTGATGAAGAGGAGAACGTGATGACGAAGATCAGTTCAGTGTGAGAAGATGTGAAGGAAGTTTCTGTTAGTTTAAAGGATAATTGTTGGTTTTCTTTCTTCTGATCATCTAAGGTAAGACTATTCATAACTCAAGGCAGTAAAAAAAAATATTTATATATAATTTATTATTATATATATATATTTTTTTACCTATGAGGCCATTGGATAATAGACTTTGGACTTCCTTTTTGAGGTTTGATTTTAATAATGATTAGATTAAGAGTGGGTCATACCTATTTAAATGACAATTTATATTCAATAGGGAGGAAAAATAATGATAAATGTGAAGGATGTGGAGAAAAAGAAAATGTAGAACATGTATTGATGAACTGTGAAACTTAAAGGAATATTGGGAAATGGAGGAAATATAAAGGATATTAACAGATTTAGGAAAGCATTCTTTATTTATCTACAGAATGCAAATAAAAACTAGAATTTGATGTAAAGTAACGTTGCTACACACTCATGTACAGTAGGTGGCGGTATGCACCTTAAAGTTGCTTGCGGTCCACCATAATAAAAAAGAAGAAGTAGAAGAGGTTTGATTTCATTTTAGAGAAGCCACTAGTTTTTTGTTGTTTTTTTTCCTGCTTTTAAAGTGTTTACAATAATTTTTTTTTTTTTAGATATTGTCCCCTAAAATTACCTATCGGTCAATTGTAGGCATTTTTTTTGGCCAGTCACATTAGCTTGCTCATTTACCTGTAAAGTGACGAAATAAATGCACAGCATAGACAAATTTGCAACTAGGGCTGCAACCAACGATTATTTTGCAAATCGATTAATTTGTTTATTTTTTCAATTAATAATATGATAGCAAAAGATTTCTTTAAAAAAACACTTTTTACGAAATTAAATCTAGTGAAACTAAAACTTTTCCACTTGAGGAGTTCTTGATAGGGCTTATTGAAAGTTAAAAAAATATTTTAATCTTAAATGGAAAATGTCTCATATTGTTTTACACTTTTGGTATAATTGCAGCTTAGGGTGGGTTGCTACAGTCAGGTAAAGAGACGTTTTACAGTCTCTACACTCCAGTTAACGATTACTCGATTACTAAATTAGTTGATGATTATTTCAACAATGGATTAATTGAGATTGATCCGCTTAATTGTTTCAGCCCAACTGCCAACAATCATTTTGATCTTAACCATTTCTACAGTTTTGCCAGCTTAAGAAAATCATACAGAAATATTTCTTCATAGTGCCATTTCAGTTTTTCTAATTGGATCGCCATATTTTCAGTTTACCTTTATGTCCTGTTTTCTTTATGTTTTGTAGATTTTTTTTTCTCTCTCTGAAGCTGTTCAATTCCCTTTTATGTTACTGATAGAAAAAAAAATACTCCTAAATTAATCTATGAAGTAATCTAACCTTTTTCAACTAAGCATAATGTTATGTGAGCTTTTTTTCTGTTTAAAGGAAGGGCAAAAAAAGGAACAAGGTGTGGTACAGTATGCGTTCCTCAGCTGGTTATCAGTGATGCCTTTTTGTTTTTGTCTGATTGTCCGCTGAGTCAGATTATGGGTCCCTAACAGACTGTTGACAATGCAAACATAATCTCTAACTAATGGTTGTGAGGACAAGATGGTCTCAAGGTCGACCAGCCCATATCTCAGCCCTGTGGGTAATGTCAACACAGTGCCAGTGCTGTTACCATCTCCTCTGTGTTACTGTCTGTTATCGCATCAGCCTCCAATGTCAACATCCTCTCTGAAGGGTTTGCATTAATAACCTGAGAGCAGATGGCGAAGTGAAAGACAACAGGGTAGGAACTAATCCTGACCTTTTTCTTGCCAAAAATATTTGTTGTCACTTCTTGTAGTTTTTGAGCTTTTGTGGTAGTTTCCTTAGTTAATCAGTCTCTTCCTGTTGGTCCACTTAGTGTCATTTTGATGAGTAAAAGCCTAAAAAGATTGTCAGACATTTTTTCAGGTGTATTATTTAGCTTATTGATGCCCAGTTTGCTCTAACCTTTTCTGATCCTACTATGACAGAGGGGTGTTCTGTGTTTAGCTGCTAGTAGGTGCCTTCATAATGGCAGCCCTTGGTAAACATCTGTTCTTTGCTTAAGGCCCGGCGTTGGCTGGTTAGTTAGCTTAAGGTCTGGTATAGATCTGTTAGAAAGGGATAACCAAAAGCTTACATCATCTGACTGCTTTTCAGGCAAATTTTTTATGACGTATTTCCAGCTTAAACCAATAAGGATGGGCTTTTACGATCAGTGGTGGTTAAAGGTTGTTTGGTTGATGGATTAATTTATTACAGTGCCTTTTATGAACGTTTCAGACAAGGGCTTATGTATTGTTAAGTCTCTGTCGTTGGTCTTTAAATTGGTAAATGTTGATCATTTACAGGTCGGTCATTCGCAAAAAAAAATCCAGTGGAGGAAGTACTGTCCAATTGTTTGACAACATGACATTATGTCAGGATTTAAAGCGGTTTGATGTTTTTCTTTTGTACCTTGTTTTTAGAAGAACTGATCTTGTTGTAGTTTCTTAATCGCGTTGCACTCTTTGCTCAATTGATACCGTGTATAGCAATACTATGATAAAGATTGCAAGATAATATATTATTATACTCTTAGATGCATCTAATTTCATTTCCAAATACAGTTAGTATGTTCTTTTTCTTTTTGTTGTTGTTGAGGGGGGTGTTCTCACCCTAAAATAAAAATAATAAACAACTTGCGGTTCCTCCAGTATTTGGCTCGTTATGACTTCACAAGCATTAAATGAATTATGATTCATTTAATGAATAAAAATGGAAAAAAAGATATGTTTTCTGTGCACAGCGTTGTTTGAAAATCCCTGTTCGCAAGTTGGTTGAAGTGGCAGTAGGCTCAGCCATAATAAACAATGCTTGAACAGCTTTATACATATAAGTGAGTCCAGATTATATTTGCATGGGTGTTTGTTTTCCTTGTGTCTCCCAATCTTTCAACCAAAAAAAAAAGTTTTTGATGACAAAATTCTTCACCCCGGCGCATTGCTCTCCGCTCGAACCTCCCCTTATCCTCTCCCTAACATAGCAATCGTAGCATGAGAGCCTTGTGACTCTGACTGTAGCAAGCCAGAGAAACACTGGAGAGTTAGAGAAATGGAGATTGCTTTAGTTTCAAAGCTCAACATGACTACAGTATTAATTTGGATTAAATCCAAATGGCAATATTTCCGTCTATTGCAATCGTTTCTTGAACAGTATATCATCCAGAAGAATTTATATTACTGTGACAGGCCTGAAAAGATAGCCAAAAATATTTCTGTAGGGTGGCTGAAAATGTACGGTTCCCAGAACCTGTTTAGGGTTAGTCTACACTTATCACACAGGAAAATGAATTGAGTACAACATGCATATTTCCCATGAAAATCACTCAAGGTGAATTTTATTTTCATGAAGCCCTAGGTGATAAAAAGGCATACATTAATACATCTAGTTTCTTAATTACTCCTTTACGGTTCTGCATTATATACACATTAAATGTGTTGAGCAGCTGTTCTTTCTTCGCCATAATTTGCAAGCTGTTTTAAGAAGAGTATAAATTCTGCATTCTTTAATGTTATTACCTTGATGTAATTAATAACTCTAGTTTTGCTGTCAGTTTAAAGTTGATGTACTAAAAATTTGTCAAATTAGTTAGGGCATACTACTTGAGTGTTCCAGCTGCCCCCCTCTGTTTTAGAGGGGAACTGCTTGTTCTGGGGGGGGCTCATTATGTGCAGCTCACCTGGCAAGGGTGGCCAATGATTAGCTAAAGGGGGCCAGGGCCTGGGTTGGTTGATCATGAAGGGACCTTACAAACTTTCCATGGATTAGAACAGTTGACGATTCGTACAGTTTTTAATGATGGATTATAAACTGAAGGAGCCTAACAGTACAGGGGAAATTGTAGCGTGGCAATCTGTTGTTTTGAGCCCTTATGATCCCTTTATTTAAATTTTTGCTGTTCTTTTTATCTATAAGGAAGTTCTAGCTGCCAGCAAGGGCAAATTCCACTTAGGTGTGTGTGTTTGAACAGTTTGATCATTCATTATTGAAAAAAAAAAAAAATTAGATCAAAGGTCAGATAATAAAAACTTTGTGTTGGAAACTATGATGGATGAAAATGTACGCTAAAAACTAATCCTCTTATCTTTATCGTATTTGATAAAGGATCAACGTTAGAACTTGGCTGTTTGTTCCCATAACAGCTTTTAACTTGTTTATAATTATTTGTTCTGCGTTTTGGTTGATCTTGACATACATGGAGGGCTTCATTCCGCTCATGTTCAAATCTTGCACAATCCCGACCTGTCTACCAGGTTGGTTTATACACTGGTTTGCTCTTTAAATGCAAGGCTTAGATAATTATCCTCTCCCTCCGAGATCTCCCTCAGAAGTGTTCACTTTCTGACCTGGCATGTAGTCAGACTGAAATAGCTTACTGTAAACACATTCTTCTCGTCTTTTAATGTGACTGTCAGGTTTGAATGAACCTGAACCAGTTAATTTTGTCTGTGGAAAGTTACAGTAATCTGAGTCCTCGCTGAGACCAGGAGAGAAAGGAGAAGGAAGGGCAGGAGGGGGGGAAGAGAGAAGAGAATGAGGTTGGTGTTCATCAGTAGGCATGGTCTGAATACTTGAAGTTTGGGATGATACTCTCCGCCCACCCGATACAATGCAGAGACACTGGATGCTAGCATGTCGGTCCCCCAACAAGTTTAGCAGCATTCCTCAGCCTGGAGGAGGAGGGCTTGTGACTGTGGAGGGGTCTGGTGATCAAACCTTATTGCTTTTTTTTTTTTTTTTTCTTTGCTTTAATCCATGCTTTGTGTTATTAGTGAGTGCTATTTTTATCTTCCCTCTTGCATGCATGCCTGAAGTCCAACATGCATGAACATAACTGCTTCCGTAAAACACTTTTATACCATCACTTTGAAATTTATTGTGCATATTAGAATCAAACAGTACTACATCAGTTTTCTATTCCTCTTTTTTCTGTTTAAAAAAAAAAATCAGAGATGCACCAGTCAGGTCATTATTGTCCAATTGCCCTTTGGCCTGGGCTCAAACCTTTTTCTATGAATTTTTCTAATCATTAAATATATTATAATTCAGAATGCTCTTTTTGCTGATAAAAATTCAATAGAAGACATGTATTTGTTTGCATATACGAGAATATCCCTTTGATTCCTCATTAGGGCAGAATCGGCAAACTTCCTTTCTTTTTTTTTTTTACTCTTGGCGAACACATGAGTTGCTGTTTCCGGTCTGTGTCAACACGTTTTAAAGGCAGGTGAGAGTCCAGGGATATTTCAGTTCTCATTAGATAAGTCTTCTTTCTTCATGCTTTGTTTAAAGATGACAAGCAGGATAGCTACAGGCTTCCAACGAGAAACTTTGAAATATCTACTTAAATGCTAGTTTCTCTCCAGATGTTTAACAATTTTTTTGGAAATCTCGTGTGTAAACAAACAAACAAAACAAAACAAAAAAGCCTTATATGTGGAACTTGCTAAATTTTATATCGCTCTAGATGTCTCAGTGTTATCTGTTGTGTATGTGATGATAAAGTAAAGTATACCTAGCCGGTTCTGTCTGATCATGACTCAAATATCCCAGTTTAACTTCCTGTTTTAGAAAATATGTTGTACGGCATGTCGGAAGCACAGGCTGGGCAGGTGCAGAATGCCTACTTTTGCTGTTTTAAATGCCTTCTGAGGACACGGCTGCAGAACAAGTTAGGATGAGATTAGGTCCAATGTATCGGCTCCTACGCATTAGAGAAGCTACTTCCATCTTTGGCCACTGGAACAAAGGCCATGTTTGCAATATTTCCACCTTGAGCATGTCACCCCACTGGGTTTACTGGACATGCATGACTGCTTTTGTTATGTAATAATGTATGTTTACAGTAACAGTTTTCACGTGGTCACCTTTTACACAGTAGTCAGGATGGGGAATTCTGCCTGGGTTTTGCAGTGATGCCTTGAAAAATCTTGTGAAACTACATTGCAGAAGTTATTTAACTGCACTCCCTTTCTTAGGATGTCAGCTGGAGGGCTAAACCTGGCAATGGCGATCACGTTTAAAAAAAATGTGACGATGATGAAACTTAAACAATCCAGTGCTACAGTTCCTTTTTCACTATCAGGCAACTTGAGTATTTTTTTAATCGTATATACCGTCCAATTTGTAATTATTTGGTTTGAAATCCAATAGAAGCACCTTAATGTTAAACAGTAAATGCATAAAAGGTTTAACTGTAAATGCTAAATAGCTTCTTGTTGCTTTGCTTACTATTCATAGTTTTTTAAACGGATTTGCATGTTAAACTGGTTGAACAATTTCCCACTTATTTATTTATCTGTTGTAACATAGTTCATAAATTAAAACGCATTATATGATTAGACACAGGCTGATCTTTCCCAGCCTTATTTCTGTTAATTATGATTGTCCCCTCTCAGCCCATTCAAACATATTGATAATTAAAATATATCACCCAGATAGAGCTTTTTTATTACAGAAATTGGCGTCTAATGTAAATCAGGTTAATTCCTGCTTAGATTACTTTTTAAAAGGTACTTGCAAATTTTTCAAGCCAGCCCAACAAGAACAGAATCTAATATTGGGTATATATCTTTAATTTATTTCTTTTTATTTTTCCCTACCTGCTAGCTGGAAACAAGCAGGCTGCATGTGCTGCACGGACGGGCGAATTGTTGCAACTCTTCTTTCCCCATGCCTTTGCAACTTTCTAACTGTCCATTATTTTATTACATAACTGAAAAAAAAGGGGGGGGGGGTTGAAAATGAGCTGTTATCAAGATCTCACCTGTATTTTCAAAGCTACAACTGCTTGTTTGTTTTTGTTTTTTTCTCTGCATCGCAGACAGGCATTTGCAGAATGCAAGCCACTTTGCTGATAAGCATGACTTTTGAATGTGATAAGATCAGAGTTTACAAATGCTGTTAAACCGCCATAATTCCCTGCACCATTGATGTTTTCACCTCACACATCCCAACGGACTTTAGATGAGGGTGGTGGTGGTCTCATAGGTCAAGATGACAGTCTTTAGTTAAGCTTTTCATGCGGCAGCTACCTGATACAGAGTTCTTCTTGGGTGTGCTTTGGTATTCAGAGGGAAGAGTTTAAAGTGCACTGGAGTGTTTCTACCCCCACCCCCTTCTCTAGTGTGGAAGTCTTTTGGTCAAACCTGCCTGGCTGGAAACAGTAACACCTACGACTATTTACAAGACTCTCTCACGTGTATGACGTTTTCAGACATCTGAATTCTGCAGCAAAGCTTGGGTCTTATGTAAAATGCAGCCTTCGGAGATGTGGCAAAAGCTGCTGGATCACAAGTTTGTGTTTCTTAGTTTTACGTAACTGGTTCAGCCTCCAGGATCAGAATCAGAAGGTACATCACTGTATTTTGATGAGGGAGGAAGATTTCAGGGAAATGAAGCTGGGAAGTGCTGGTTGTTTCAATGGTAAAATTCAGAAGTTTGAGGCATAATCCTGAGGTAGAAGTAGTGAGCCAGATTAGGTTTGTGTTAAAAGCGGGTGTTGGCAGGGGCTATTGCAGACAGTGTTGACACCGAGTAATCTCACAATCCCTGCTTAGAGTTTGCTGGCAACTGTACTTGACCAAAGGTTCTGCAAAGTTAAAATGATTAATTATTTCATGAATTTTAGGAAAGTCCAGGAGATGGGATCTTCACAGCTCTTTTGAACTAATCCTCTTAGGTGGTCTAGAACTCTTGTATTAAAATTTTCAGTAGAACCACAGTGGATGTACCTGTAATAGAAATCAAATTTTTGTTCCCCAATAACAAGTGGGCTTTATGGGGATCGGGTTTCTGACATTTATAAGACTAACTGTACAAACTTGTCTGGAAATGGGGGGGATCAGAAGTATTCCACATATAACCATAATATAAAGTCTCAATCTGAATACATCCAGTTGTAACTCCTATTCCTTTACCTTCACATTCATTTAATGCTAAGAACTGCATCGTGGGTAGAAAAGGAACTCTGACTACTGTGCTGGATCCAGAAAGCCAACAACCATTAAGCGATAGGAATACATATGGATGATGCTAGTCAAAATACCTGAAGCTGTCTACCAAATCAAACCAGTATATGAGAGTGTGTGCATTTGCATGTGTCGCATATAGTAAACATTAAGTATTAATGTATTTCTAATTTCTGTGAGGTGGCTGCATCTATACGGCATGTCAGGAAAAAAATGTGGGATTCTTTATGGCTCCTTGGCACCAGATTAGAACGTTGTATACTCCCTATGCTAAAGGAACTATGATGGAAAGCAAACAGGCTCCCTTTTCTACCTCCTTCCTTGCTGTCAGCAGTATTCAGAAAGCACTTATCATGAAAAACTGTTATGTGCATCTGCTTTGGCTTTACAGTCTTTTTCAATTTGATGTATTTGGATTGAGCCATATTCTCAGACACACTTCTAGATAGAACTGATGAGATCCTTTCCAGTGGTAGAACATGTTAAAGGACTTATTTTAGTTTAAACAATCTGCAGCTTAGCTTGCAGATCCTCTCAAATAGCCCACCCATTCTTTAAAATCCGGGCGTCTTTCGAGTAAACTCCTTCTTTCTCACTAACCATAGATTCTGATGGTAGGTAAGGGTTGGGGTATGGATAGACCTGTAAATATAAACTTACACTGTTTATAAATCTTAAGCATGTTGTTTTTCTCTTTAATGATCAAACCAACAAGTCATCATAATAGTAATTAAAAAGAAATTAAGACTGTCCATAGACATTCTTTTCCACACAGTCAGCAAACTAGTTTGAAATAAAGATTATCCTTAAGTATTTCCAAATGGTTGAAGTAATTGTTGATAATGTTCCTGCCTTGCATGGCTGGGTGTGGCATGGACATTTGAATTAGTGGTTTCCTTGAGGAGAGCCAAATGTTATGCAAGGCCTGCAGAAGAATTTTAAGTATTATCTTATGAGTCATGTCTGCATTGGTGCAGTTATTTTTTTTTACCACGTTCGCTTTTCCATCCATGCCTAAACAAACTTTTGCCTTATCAGCTGCTGGTTCGAGTGTATTTTTCATATCCTTCTCTTTTGTTTATCATATATATAATAAATAAGAGGTAAGAAGATCAAGCTGTAGTTGAAATTGGTGAGTCAGAATTGACAAGGTGGTGCAAATGTTTAATATTCTTTAACCCTTCTGTTAAATTTTGGACTCTTAGGTAATGATCTTGTCGCTCAACAGAGACAGAAATTGAGGCTAGTTTTCCTATACGGGTGTTGGCTGGGTGGAGGGCCAGAGGAGGCACAACAATAGCCCCCTTCATGATAACAGAGTCTCCTCTGATTTCTTGCCCGCTCCATGTGAATAATATAATCGTCCAACCCGGAGGGGGGGGGGGGAAACTTGCCTGGCAACTCTGGAGTAGTGTGTTTCAGGGAGTACAGGGTGTGACTGGGAGAGGGATTGAAAGCTAATGGAACTGCTACATGTTAATGTAGAGGGGATGATTATGCATCCATTTCATGACTTTGAATAGTTTTGGTAAGGTGGGTTTAAAAAGGGGCTGTATGTCCCCCTAACCCCAGTTGTCTCTTACGGACGTACAGGACGCTCACACATAGCGCTCACGCTCCCTCTTTTCCTTCCTTTGGCTCTGCCTTTTCCCCTCCCTCTTCTTCTGAAGGCTGGGTATTCATCCACCATGTGAGTCAGGGAGGGTGTGGACTTGTGGAAGACTGCTGGTACCAGTCACAATCTGTCAGCTTTCTTTCTCACTCTCCTACCCGGTCTCCGTCTTGCCTTCCTCTTCCCTCTCTGCTACTTTCTCTCTTTCTTTTTTTTTTTTTTTTTTTTTTTGCTGCTGCCTGCCTTCCTGCACTTGAACTCTGCTGCGAGGTTTTGCCAAACCGTAAAAGGAGATTGGCGCTTCTATTTAAGGGAAAGAAAATAGTCTGTTGTCAAAAAGGTAAGTATTTCAACTTCAATTTGAAGGTAAAATGACTTGGCTGTCTATTATGCTCTCATTTTCTTCTTTTTGGTTTATGTATACGTTTATGTATACGTGACCTTTTTTCCCAGAGTTTTTCTTTCCTTGTTCTTCTCTAGTCTTTGTTCATCATTAACTTCAAACTCGTGAACTCCTTTTTTCCATCTCTATGATTCATTGACATGGCTGTCCTAGAGGGAAAAAGTTACCCCTCCTTTTCTTCATTGCTACAAACCAACGGTTTACTGTCAAACTTCTCTTTTTTTTTCAATGAATGGTAAATGTTTTAGGAATTTTAGTTTCAGGGTTGATGCTGGTGACCGAGATGGAGGACAGATGGCATTTTCTCTGAGCGGCTTAAATATTCACATGTCCACAGTTAAATTGTATCACTGTGTCATGGGAATACCCCCCCCACCCTTTTCACAGTCATGAGAAAATCCTTGTCGTCCTGTGGAGATATCTCGACTTCTGCTGGTATAGGGGGATGGCAAAATATGGTGTATAACCTTTAACACAAGTTGAAGCCTCAAAGTTCTGTTTGATCCTTCAGTTGATGAAAATTGTAGGCAGGGAATTGTATTGGATTTGGGTGAAATGGTTAAAGAGGTTTCCTTGGGCTGGTAATGAAAGGGGTCTCAGTTTCTTTGAATTTCTATCTTCTTCTTCTGGCTCTCAGAAAATGAGAATACTTTTCTTCAATTAGTTGCGATTACAAGATTTTTCTGCTTTGTATAATGAGATTTGTTGGTCTGTGTTTTTCAATTTGAATGTGAAGGGCTAGTTTTTGTAGTTTAACCTAAAATTAGGAACTGTAGTTTAAAATAATAATCTGACTCCAATCTCCTACTAATAATAAATTGAATCATCTCTGCATTTAATCCATTCCCTTGGAGAGCAGTGAGCTGCCACTGTGCGGTGCGCGGGGAGCAGTGTGGGGTTAAGGGTCTTGCTCAGGGACCCAGAGTGGCAGTCTGCTGGAGTGGTGCTTGAACTCAGAACCTCTTGGAGCCAAGTGCAATGGCCTAACCACTAGGCTGCCACTCCCCCTTAACTATTAACTATTGCTTAGTATTACTGCATAGTTATAAAGAATTCTCCTTAAATTATGTCTAATTTTTTTAAATCAAATTCAGACTGGGGTTTACACAAACGTCATTAAACATTAATCCTTACTTGCCCTCTCTTTCTGTAACTTTGGGTTTAAATCTATCCTGAACCTTCACATGGCTCAGTTTCCCTTCCAGGCAGGCCTTGTAAGTGACCTTCTAGTTGCTCTGGATAGCGGTGGCTCAGTTAAGGTGAAAGGATTCGACCGGGTTCTGATTAAATTGTACAGTATTTTCTTTCCCAGAACAAGACACACTCAAGACTTCTGACATTAGTTTTGCCATAATGTCAGGTGCCTCACCAAATGTCCCAACACTGATTCCAAAACAACCTCAGCTTTTTATGTAAGAGCTGTGTGAAATGCCATGTTTCTGGATTGTTATACAACATCAGCACGTGCACGTGTTGTGGCTATGCTTTGGTCTGCACTCTGGCACTGATCCATTTTTTATGTTTTTGTTTTAAAACGCTCAACAAAAGGAAACTGGTCGCTTAGCTGACAAATTTGTCTGGTATGCCACTCTTTCACCTGGAATCTTTGCAGGAAGTAACGAAGGAAGTTTATGAGGTTTTGACAAAATGTGGTGATAAACGAGTGGAAAAATTTAGAAAGGGCTACAAAGGGAATGAGGAAAAAACGTGTCACTATTATTTTTCCATCTTTTGCTTTCGGAGTACATGTTCGTATTTGGCTAATCACTGACTGGTATTTGGAAAACTTTTCACCAAGAGTAAACTACTGTCAGATTTCCATGATTGTGTTTGGCAAAACACAAGGTGCATTTTCTCCATAACATTTCCCCTGCAATTTTTTTCTTTTCTCATGTATATCCTCCCTTCCCCTCCCTCTTTACAGGTACTCTGTTATCTCGGCTCTAACCTTCATTCCAGATACAGAAATTATCGTCTAATGATATTAGCTTAAGGAAGGCCGTGGGCAGTGAAAACTCAACATTGTAGATTGTTCTTCAAACAATGGTCTTCTCAGGTCAAGCCGCACCCTGGAAATCTTTACCTTTCAGCTTCCACCTAAGTTTTTTCTTTTTTCTTTTTATATATTTTCAATAACTTAAACTGGAGCCTGCAGCATCGTTCCTGAACAATACTAGTCAGTATTTGTACATTTTAATAGTGTTTCTTTGCCAAGGAGGGGTTCTTGTCATGGAAATTGTATTGTCAGGGTTGAGTTTTGGTACTCTGTGAACTCTTTGACCAATAGTTGCATAACTTTCAGGGTTTTTTTTTTCATTCCCAGTGGAATTTATTCAAGGAAAGCAGTTTGGATATTGTCTTTGAACCCATGGGTCCCGACTACTGAACACAATCGGTTTACTGTGCGATGTGGGTCGTGGCACCGCCTCTCGCATATCAGGCCATATCTGATGTAGAGTTTCAGCCAAGAAAAAAAATAAATAAATAAAATATATGTATATATATATGTATATGTATATATATGTATATGTGTATATGTATATATTTTAATAAGAACTGGTACTTAACATTTCAGCAAGTAAAAGCTGAAAGTAATGGGCAGATGCGTTAAAAAAAATTAAAAGGTTTCCATTGGTTTTTGTAGAGAAAACTAATAGTCTGCTGTGATGTTTATTTTTTTCCCACAGATAACTAGGTCTCAACAGTTCACAACTACAGAAATGCTTCGGCAACTTCAGGAGATGGGCTCTCACGCCCTGGATATCTACGACTACCTCGTGGCACAAGTCGGTAGGTGAATTACCAATTGAAATACAGGAGGGGAGTTATTTTTGTTTTCCTTCATCTGATTAAAAAAAGTTATTTTTTAAATCCAGATCCTCGGATAAAGGAATACCCGTTGATGCAGAGTCCTGTTCCGATGACTGCAATATTGTCGGTCTACCTGTTTTTCATTCTGTACCTGGGACCTCGCTTTATGGCCAACCGGAAACCCTTCCAGCTGAAAGAGCCCATGATCGTCTACAACTTCCTGTTGGTTGCTCTGTCAATTTACATTGTGTATGAGGTTAGAATCTTTCACTTTCTCGAAAAATTGAGCTTTATTAAAATCTGTGTCATGTGATGCGTTTGTAATAGAAATATTTTTTTATGTTTAAACTTTTTTTTTTCTTTTTCTCCAGTTTATGATGTCCGGTTGGGCTACTACATATACATGGAGATGTGATGCAATAGATACCTCTGACAGTCCTCAGGCTCTACGGGTACGTTCACAAAACTCAAGAACTTCTAGTTAAGGCAGGGTGTGATTGCTTTAATGTAGACTTTATAAAACTGGACCCGCTGTTAAAGTGATTCGTTTCTCTAGATGGTCCGGGTGGCATGGCTCTTCTGGTTTTCAAAGATAATTGAACTGATGGACACAGTAAGTCCAGTTCTTGTTGCCCTCCTTTGATCATCTGTGGATCAGCTTAATTTGAAGGTGAATAATAATTGTTTGTTTCCTTAGATATTCTTTGTGTTGAGGAAAAAGCACAGCCAGATCTCTTTCCTGCACATCTTTCACCACTCCTTCATGCCATGGACTTGGTGGTGGGGAGTCGGCTATGCTCCCGGTAAGTGCACATCAAGCTGATCTGAAAATAATTAATGAATAGACAGAAGCCTCCCTGTTGGGGTTCAGTTTAGGCATTTCAGACCAGAACAATGGGTTTAGTCTTGTTGGATGTTTTGCCAAAAAAAACTTGTCTTATCTGCTTTAGATGTAACAATTTGAGTGTAGTCTTAACGGCTCCAAGACAATGATTAACCTTAAGGCCGTGTTGATAGTGAGGCTTTCTTGTTTTATTTATGGTAAGGTTGAAGGTTCGAACTGAAGGTTCGAACATAACAGTGGTCTAATGACATTTATGTTTTACCTTAAAAGGTGGAATGGGATCTTTCCACGCTATGGTGAACTCTTCAGTCCACATTATCATGTATTTCTACTATGGCCTTGCTGCTGCTGGACCTCGTTTCCAGAAGTTTTTGTGGTGGAAGAAATACATGACTGCCATTCAGCTGGTAAGAAAACCCCTGGTTGTTCTTTTACGGAAAGTAACTTTAAGACATTTGTTTGTTCCGGTAGTCAATTTACCCCTGATCTTATTTTCTTTTTCCCCCCTCCAACAGACCCAGTTTGTCCTGGTCTCTCTGCATGCCACCCAGTATTACTTTATGGAGAGCTGCGACTACCAGTTCCCCACCATCATTCACCTCATCTGGATGTACGGCACCTTCTTCTTCGTTCTCTTCTCCAACTTCTGGGTCCAGGCCTATGTGAAGGGGAAGCGGCTGCCTAAACAGGAAGTCAAGCAGCAGAAGAATGGCGCAGTGGCATACACAAATGGCAAACACCAAGAGAACGGGAAAGTCCACGAAAACGGCAAAATGTACGAGAACGGCAGCAGTAATGGCATCCATCACCACCCAACTATCAATGGCACCAGCAATGGCTCCACTCCCTACGAGAACGGCCGCTCCCAAAATGGCAAAATGAAAAAGGCTTAGAAACTTTGGAAGTATGACCTAGTCTGCTTATTAAAATTACAGTGGATTCCAAAGATAATTTGACTGTTTTACAGTTTTTTTTTCTTATTTTTTTTTTTTTAGTGTTTTGTGTAAAAACATGGGAGAAAAATGTGGTCAATGACTTCCACAGCTGGGGTTCCACACTTGGTTTGTAGGTTTTGTTGGCGTTTTGCATTGTGGAACCATCGATTGGGACACGGTGAATGAAGAGAAGATGTTTTAAATGTTATGTCTTCACTGATATTGAAAGAAACCTCATAGTTCAGTATCACACTGGTGGCCTTTCAGCCTTATGCTGACCTATCTAACCCCTTCTGTGGACAGAAGACTGTACAGTTTCTATGGAAAAAAAACAAAACAGTTTGTAAATAGTTTTACAGAAAGAGGAAAAAAACTAATTATATTGGTGTGCTTTCTAAATTTTGTTACCTTGTGTATTTAAAATTTAATTGCCAATAAATTGAGTCTTAAATTATCTTTAACATGTTGGCATCTTTTTTAGTACGTGGCATATGAATGACTTGCTGAGTTTTCACTTTATTTTTTAGGTTTTATGTCGTGCTGCATTGCAACAATAAAGGGACTATCTGCACAGCTTGCAAATGCCCCATTCCCAAACAATCTCAAATATGTGGATAAAGTAGGAGGTAAACAAGTGACCTATTGTGCTTCAGCTTTTTCCCTCCCAGTTCATGGCACAAGAGAAGGCATGTTACAGACCGGATTTGCCCCTGAGATTTGGCCACGCGTTTGTTTTGATGAATGGCTAATAATGGATTTGGATTTGCATAATCTATGTATTGCAAAATCAAATCTTAAATGAACAACAGATGAAATATAAAAAAAAAAAAAAAAAAAGACAAGAGGTCAGATGTTTTCTCCAGGTTCTTATTTAAATACTCTTAAGTATTTTTTGCCAGTCTATACTATGCTTCAGATGTCTGATTTACCTTCTCCAACACTTTTTAAAACCAGTTTAGTGACCAGTTTGAGTTCTTTCAGGAAAAAAAGTTGTACTTTTTATTTTACATCTAAGAATTGAGTTCTTCAAACTGTATGAGTTTGGTCTTCATTGGTATTGTGCCCCCCATGGAAAAGTAACTACGGCAAATGCTTCACAGTAAAAATCTGTCCATATAAATCTGATTTAAAAGTAGGAAAGTGATATTTTGAAAGTTAAATTTCTGTAGGATCCAACTGATGGCTGGTCTGTTATGGAGGAGAGACATTTCTTAAGGAGACGATTTAAAGTAATCAATAGTAATGTTAGGATATCTATCCTAACAGTAATGTTCCCTTGCCTGAAAGAGATTTCATATTGGAGTGAGTTAAAACTAAAGTGCTTAAACCCTTGACAGTAAAGCCACTATTAAAGCAGGTTCCTTGTTATTTATAACTATCACACTAAATATTTTGGATGCAATTCTGTACTAAAAAAATGTTTTAATTCCACAAGAAACTATAAAGTGTAAGTCAAGCAACGGCCGTGTTAAAAAGTTCTTCTGTGGTGCTGTTTCTCAGGCTAATTTTATTCAGTATTCACCCCCACCGCTCTGGTGATAGAATATTTCATGGTCCCTTTTTCCTTGTTGCTGATAACATGATTTTAATTTTTTTCTCACCACATGAAAATGGAAAAGTGCTGAGAAAGAGCATAAAGAAAATAGAAAAGAATTAAAAAAACAGGTGTTTTGGTTGAATATAAAACTGTCTTGTTTTAAGATCATCACTTGACTAGACCTGGTGAGACTAAAGACCAAAGAGAATGCAACAATTACAGATTTGGACCCACATTTTAACAATTAGAATCTATTACCAAGTCAGGCACAGCCATCTTAAACAAAAATATTTCTTCTGGCAAAGCATTGTGTATAAAAAGTAGAGTATGCTCCCCCTTCCCTTCCAATGGGTTGGAATAATGTTTACTTTATTACTCAAACAGACGATGGTAACCCATTTTGTCTTCCAGCCTTCTGACCAATACTGAATTGCAATTTTTGAATGCTGGTATACAAATGAACTTGCTCTGCCTTATGCTATAGTTGTAGTAGTCAGCTCTATTAATCTCTCTGCCAAAGGGGCAAAACAAAAAGAGCCATATCAGGTTATGATGTGAGAACTAACGTCTGATATACTTATTAACATAACTACACTTTTCGCATTTGAGCAATACAATATCATATATTATGGCTGCAAATAACCCTTATTTTTCAAATCAATAAATCTGTTTATGTTTCAGATTAATAATTGGATAGCCAAAGGTTCCTTAAAGAGGATTTTTAATTTAATAATGGAC
>NW_015150498.1:699128-747514 GCF_000732505.1 Cyprinodon variegatus | reverse complement strand
AAGTAAAGTAAAAATATCAGAAAAATCTACTTGAGTACAGTAACGAATTATTTGTACTTCATTACTTCCCATCTCTGACTGTTAGATCAATACAGTTCTAACAGCATAACTCCATTTTCTTTCTTATGCCTTGGTGACATGATAGCTCACATAATTATCTGATAGTTACAGCTGACTGAAATATTGTTCAGGCGAGAAAATGGCAACAATTTTTGTTCTCTAAAAGTGACAGCAGGTGACATTTGCTTCAAGAAAGGGAGTGATGGCCTAGTGGTTAGAACAGTGCGCATGTGCTCCTAGAAGGTTGCAAGTACCCAATTTGATCCCCACAGACTGCCACTTTGGGTCTCCAAGCAAGACCCATAACCCCACACTGCTCACTGGGTGCCACACAATGGCAGCCCACTGCTCTCCAATGGGTTAATGCAGAGGTAAATTTCTCCAGTGTGAGATGAATTATGTCCAATTATTATTCTTAATAAAAACATCTTCACTTTCTTAAAGCAGGGGATCCTTCTGACTTAGAAAAAATTGTTTCTTGCCAATGACAAGGAAATCAAAACCACGTGTATTAAGTCTAGAAATACTTTTCAAAAACCTTAAGTGCATTAAAGAGAAAGAAAATTCCCATCTGACATATTTTTATAAAGTTAATAAAAAAGGGAAAATATAACTTCAGACAAAAGGAGTCCTGACCAATCAATGTTCCAAGTTTATTTTCAAGCATACATTACTCTTTTTGAATAGTCAAATAAAACCCAAGCAGTAAGAAATCTTTAAGCATTCATTCGCTGTGTAAAATTACAACATATCTTCTACATTAATTTTAATAGTCATCATATTAAGGTCATGGGGTTAAATCCAGTTCCCACTTTGAAGATCTTCACCATGAAAACTCATGTGCTGCCTAGCGTAGATATAAGATAACAAATAATAAGCTAATGAGGTCCAACTACATTGCAGCAGTATCTTTGTTCTGATGATCCATCATGCAGGGCCCTGTTTTTATTTTTGAAGCGGGTGGCATTAGATCAGCTAAGAGTCAGACCACTTGGATCTCGTGATAAATAGCTGGAGTGGCTGCCGGCTCTGGATGAGATCCAGGTTTTCGTCTTTTGATGAAAATAATACCCTTGAAGGAGAGCTGGAGGAGTGGTCTGAGTTCTAGGATAAATGAGTGGGTGGATGCAAGAGTGCATACGCTCTTTAAGTAATGTCCTCCAGGATGTAAAAGATGAGCTCCATCACTAAAGGCTGTTCACCTCTCTTGTGGCCCCTGCTGTGGATGACTGGAATCAGAACGTTATCCAGGGAATTGAGGTACTGAGCTGGGAGAGGCTGCCCATTGCTCCCAGCAACAAATCCCACCTGGAATCATAAAAACAAACAAAGCTGCTGATTAATTTTAGTGCAGTCACAAAGGAGATTATACAATACACCATCTTCTAAGCAGAAGGTAAAAGGCTGCATCCTTTTTCCTTTTATTTTAGGCAAAAGAAAAAAGATTTGGGTATTTTATATTAGCATTTTACAAAAGCACCATTGGCTTACCCCCTAGTAAACCATTAATAATGAATGTAACTGAGGCTTTTGTATTCATTTATCATTTTGAAGCTTAGAGTTAGTGGAAACCTAATTGTTAATCCATTACTTCCTGTTTCCCTGACTGTAAATGATGCAATATAGATAAATTACTTTTAGTTTTTTAAGGACTCATCTATTCAACACGTACAGTGAGCATAATGGTAGGGTGGTGCAAATATTCCCCCAAATTCTCCAGCAAACAGGGGAATCCTTGAGCCACCATGTCTCTTTGTCCATTAGATACTTGCAACATGCCATGAGAAAAGCCTTTTGTGTCTTATCTTCACAAACAGATAGCTGTAGAGATTAGTCATCTGTTCTGGGATGAACTGGAACTGTGTGCTTCAGCTGGGGTAAGAGCATTTCAGCCTGGAATACTGAATTTGCTACTACTGTACACACACGTGGTTTTACCGGACTTCTCCCTAGACACGCCTCTGTTTACATATTCCAGTAGATGTAAATAAGCCCTGCACGTGTGATCCTGCCTGCTGCACGGTCAAAAATGATGACGTCTCACGCGGAAACAATGTGAGCAGTGAGTTGGAGAAGCTCACAGAAGCAAAGGCTCAGAGATTTCTAAAAAGCTAAATCGGATTAATTAAAGAATGTTCACCGTTAACATGGATCACACAAACTTATTACTAATAGTGTGTTAGAAATGCAGAAGTGTGCCAATGAAAATGTGAAGCTGCAATATTTAAATAAACACAAAGTCATACCACTTAATGGATATTTCAAATCCCAATAAATAATGTGGGGTCTGCTGAGGAGAAGGGAGCATGTGAGAAGGTCAAAGAGCCCCATCCCTTTGTGTTATTGGAGAGGACTGTTTTTCTTTGGGTACTCTGTCTTCTATTTACTGAAAGCAAGCATATCAACTGCTCTATCATCTTCCGTGCTAAATTGGTTTGAAAATTAAAACTGAGGGAAGTTGTGCAAAGTTGTGTGTGACCACCATCAAGATTGAATTCGTTTTTTTTTTTCTTTTTACAAATCTTTATCAAGCCTGGCAAAACATTTGTCCACATCTGTATTTCGCAATGGATTTAAATCTGCCACGAGTAAAACATCAAAACAGCACATTTGTTAGTTTCTGACCTCATGAGAATTGAAAGTGACCCGCAGCCCCAGTTTGGCCATGCCGTCCTCCTTTAGCAGCTTCAGGTGAGGACACAGGGCCAGGCAAAACGCCCGGGCGATGCGCTCCGTCAGCCGGCTCTGCTCTGCGGAGTCGGTCACTCCTCTCTTGGGATTGTGGCCTCCTACCAGGAAGAACACCTGCACAGCGAGGGGTTTACATACAATAAGACATCTGCAGATTAAAAGTCAACATCCATATTTGTTTTTTTTTTTAGAAGGCAATCAGATGTACTTCTGTCCAGCGAATGATCTTCCCATTTTCTTTGTGTTCAGACTTTTGAAACATCTTCGTACTATTGATGGACTCCATGGATTTCCCATCGATGGGGCTTATGACCCTGCATGTTAAAATAATTGCTTAGGTCAGAACACATGGAAACCATCCGTCCCTTTGAATCCTGAATTGTTGTTACAGGAAAGTGAGTGTTTATGTCAGTTTATAACTCTGTTTTGACTTGTATTGTTCTGAGGACTGAACTCAGCTTCAAACAGGTGGAAGCACCAACCCCTTATTCACAGTGCACTTCTCCTCCACCCACTGTAAACAAACAAGTTCCCGGCTCTCTGGTTGGTCCAGCCGCCCACATGTGACGGTGTAGTCTTTCATCTCCCGGAGCGACCGGCGGATCTCCGCCATGGTCTCCACGGTGACCTGAACCATAAGCCCATCTAAGGAGAAGGGGAACAGCGATACAAGAAAAACACACAAACAGACACGAGTAGGGGGACATACACAGGTACACATGGATCAACAGGTAACAGCACAGTCTTGACAAACACACAGAAACTCCTGTTTGTTAAACTGTCCAGAAAAACACAAATAAAATAATATTCTGAATATACTAGTCCAGAGGAAAGGATGTTGGATGAGAAATTTCTAGACAGCAGGTAAAATTTCAAATGTTTGTGTTTTCTGACTTATATCACCAGATATCCTACCCTCTACGATGCTAGACTTGGCCAGGCATCCAGAGGAAGCTTTTAGGGCACTGCTGAATATAAAAAAGCATGATCCAGTGACTAGAAAGAGAAAAAGACAAAGAAGGAAAAGGGAAAAAGTTATAATTAGCTTCAGAGCATTCTTTGCCCCCTGGTGTTCCAAAGCTGAAACAACAGTCTGAAGTTTTTGTTGAATGTGTGTTTAAAAATGGCTTTATAACATTTTTTTTTTACGAAAGAAATAATAGCTACAAATGGTACAACTACTTAAATTAAATAATAACTAAAAACAACAATGGGGTTACTTTGTGTTTTTCCCACATACTAAAAAGTCTAAGAGCAATTGGTCTCTCTAAATTGCTCTTAGTTGGTTTGTGCATGGTTAGTCTTGGGTGTATCAATGTTGTCCTGTGGCGGACTAAGGATAGAGTGAACTTTAATTCATGATGCTTCATCCAGCAGGTAATTTATTTTCAATTTGCAACCAATAAGGACTAAAGACAGGAAGATAGGACAGCTTTAGTCTGTGAAAGATAAGGGATACGTGCTTGGAAATGTATATATATAAACAAAGCTAAGCCATCCTCTAAAGCAGGGGTCACCAACCTTTTTAAGGCTGAGGGCTACTTCATGGCTACCGAGTCATAGGAAGGGCTACCAATACTGACCTATGAACTGGAGGGATCACTGTTCACCTACAGTAAATCTCATCCATAAAAAGTCATTTTTATTCTTATTTTATTCTTTTATTCATTTCTAATTTTCTTTTTAATATTGTCATTTTGAAACCACTGAAATATAATGAAATAGTTAACATGATGAAATAATACATAAATGATTAAAAAGAAGAGGAACAGAATAAAAAAAATTTTAACTTAACCCACTAAGTGAGTTCTTCTATTTTCAGAAGACGAAGAGGGCACCCCATGTGGTCCTTGAGGGCCCCTTGTGCCCGTGGGCAGGGGGGGATTTACCATTGGGCAAAACTAGGCAGTTGCCTAGGGCCCCAAGTTCCTGGGGGCCCCATAAAACTCTGTTTACATTTATGGTTAATACAACTATTCCTTATTTGTGCACATTAATTATGTTTTTGATAAAAATCCTCTGGCTAAAATGCCATCAGAACACTGATAAATAGAGAGGAAAAAGGGACAAGAAGAGAGGGACAAACCCTAGAACAGATAATGGATGTCTATTCTATGAACATTTCTCTATCTGTAGAATGGGTCTGTTTTATGTCTTGTCTTCTCAGAGGGCCCCCTGCCTGTCTTTGCCTAGGGCCCCAAATTTCCTAAATCCGCCCCTGCCTGCGGGCACCGTGACCCCTGCTCTAAAGAGTTCATAGCTACAACTGAAGGATATCCTCTGCTTTTGCCTTTCATGCTAAAAAATACGGAAGGATATACAACATAAATATGTTCCCCTTAATAAATCATGAATTAACTGAGTTGGTCATGGTATTGTTGATGATAGATGTTTGTCAAATGAACTAGCGAAGAAAAACCTTTCGAAGAAGCCATTAATTTATCATTGACCAATGTCACACAGCATTGAAAATGCATAACCATTTTCAATGCTGGTCACACATAACCGAAAAAAAAAAAACATAAATAAAGGCAAAAAAATCACAGAAATTAAGAGAATAAAAAAAATTAAAAGAAGAACTTATCACAAAGTTCTGACTGTGTTGACGGCATCACATTGGTTTATGTGTGATCTGATACCTTTCCGAGGCTGGTTGTGGATGCTGATTGCCTGGGTTTGGTACTGGCCATCGTCAGTTTGCACACAGATGAGGTGGGAATCTGCTGCCTCATTGAAGGATGCCCCTATTGCCAGCACATGCTCATTGGACTTATTTATGGCCTTCATTAACTAAAACAAGTAGACAGAAAAAGCACACATTTACCAAATAAGCCATAATAAGATTGGATTTCCCTTTAAGGCTCTGTCTGTATACCTCATTATACCCGCTAGTCGGTATGTTTATAAGAGTCTTCTGAGCCTCTAGATCCACAGTGAGCCCCGGTATTAATGGTAAGCTGTAACGATAGTTCCTAAAGTCCTAAAAAACAGGAAGCATGAAGAGGTCAGTGTCTGGGTTGGGAAGTTTTGTACAGATTATGACACCAAACTTCCCTCTGATGCTGGTAATTGTGGTGTTGTAAGCAGTGAGAGCTAGCGCAACACTTTATACTCACAACTAACAGTCTCATTATGGTGTGACCTATTTCCCCAAACAGGGGCTTTCTGAGCCGCACGCTGTACAGAGGACACGGGTAAACTGGACAAACAGAAATAATGTGATTGACTCGGAAGGAAACTGATTACATTACAGCTGGAAGATGTCACTGAGTGGCTCTGCTTACATCTATACTCTGCACCTAGTCTCAGCATGAGGCGCAGGGGGAAGGCTTTAGCCCAGGGCACCTCTGCTCTGTGGACCAACAGACCAAAGAGGTAGGGCTGGTTGGGCAGAGGTAGACCCTGAAGGGATTGGAGAGTGGAGCGAACGTACAGGAATCCTGCATGCTCCTCGCTGTCTAGGAATGGTCTGCCGAACAGGAAGAGCGACAGGTGTCTGATAACCTTCCCTGCAGAAGCAAAGGACTAAAGGTCAGAGGGGTCATGATGACAGGGAAAACACCCTGAGAGGAAGGTCACATTCACCATTAATCCTGACCGGTCTAAAGCATCTTACCGCTCACAGTGTCCCTGTAGAGCTGGATGAAGTGACTGAAAATGTCTTTGGGGAAAGTTTTCTCTTCAGGCAGACACTGAAGGAGCACCACCACCTCCACTTGGCCCACAGCATGCATCCCCTTTGTTGTCACACACCAGCACTTCCTGTTTACATCTGATCACACATTTATGAGAAATTATTTTTATTTTTTTATGATTAGGGATTCTATAACAGCATTAAAATATATTTTTATTTTTCAATTTAGAGTGTTAGAAAAAGAGACCAAGTACATACAGTTCACAAGCTTGACCATAGCAAGAAGGTTGGCATTTAGAACAAACACAAGTGGCTTGGCCCGACTGTTTTCCAGCTCCTGAAAAAGCAGCATCTCAGACGGTTTCTCCTCCACAGTGTAGTCTGAGTGTGAAAGAAAAAAAATATAACACAGCTTAACTTATTTCAACATGAGTAAAATTAAAAAGGTCATAATGGAACCAAACAACCAACTTTTAAGAGTTAAGGAGGGTTTACGATGAAAAAAGTAATTTCCCTAGAAAGGGATAAATAAGAAGAGCAAACTTGTAAAATAAATAATGCAATAAAATCTATAAGTCGATGAAATGTGGAAAAAAGCCTGATTTGTAATAATTTACTTCTAAATATTTGCAATATTTTGCAGTTTTTAATCTAGTTAGCTAATAGAAAAAATATATATTTGGAAATAAAGTTGTCCTATGCATTTATTAAGCATAGACAAAATGCGGTAATCCAATTAATTAATGCTAAATACATTTAATTATCTAATCTTCTGATTTCACAAGCGAACACTGGTCATGTGATCAGCAGTTGTTTGCTCTGTCTTGACCAGCACACTACATTATACAACATCATGTTATTGCTAAATCTTTTTACATTTGTGGCTAAAAATTTTAATAAAATGATATAATTATATGCTACGAAATTTATTTAAAAAAGTCAAAACGATTCTATTACTTCCCATCATTACAGTATCAGTTGTTACACCAACTCATAAATATAGCAACTCTGCCAAGTTATTTCCTTATTTTGCAGTGTAATTATTTTGTATAATAAATACCGATTATGTTAGTAAACGCCCTTTGAAGTTAGTTGCACAATGCATTTGACAGAAGGGAGGAAAGAAAAATTAAAGAATATTTAAACCAAAAGCCTATCACGAAATACTTTCCATAACCCTATCAAAGTATGAGTTGGAAATGTCATTTTATTGTAGAAAACTTGTTGTCTACACTTAGCAGCTAGACTGCATTCCTTCAAAACTTGTTTTACTAAATTATCATTTAGTAAATGTTTATTTATTATAGCTTTTTTTAGTTTTGTGCTATTTGAATAACTATGTGAATTTATCCTTTCCTTTAATAAGAGGGTACCTAAACTTTCAAGCACAACTGTATATATTTGAGCATGTTTTAAAAAAAAAATCAAAAGATTTCAAACTAGTGCAGCCATTTCTTTTAGTGGTACATTTATATTTTTTTATCAACCCTGGAAAGAGAACAGATCAGACAAATTAACACAAACTCAAACTTAGTGGTACGTCCAAAGCTCTGACTAGGTCTCTAATTATTCATCCAGTGGTTTAACATGAAACACTTTTAACAGCATGATTTAAAAGTCATATGCTATGATGGGTAGTTAAAGAAAAGGGATACAAATAGAAAAAGCCTAAATTTGTCTTTTATACATACACCTTCGTTTTTAACAACAAACCTACTATAAAGATATGGATGGGTGGCGAGAGCTTGTTACAAAAACTATCTAATGAAGGATAAACTGATTTGTAGGCTGAGGAGGTTTCAGGATGTTCTGCAATTGCTGTTTTACTTTTACTCCCTTTGGTCTTTGTAAGATGCAGACATGCAGCTTTACATCAAGCCAAACATTTTTGATTTTCCTTGGTTTACACAAAGCTCACCCATATATTATTCCCTCCAAAGATTGATCTCCCTGCAAGGTGTGAAACAAAGAGCTGCTATAACCTCACCTCCTTTGACTCCAGTAGAAGTGAGGATGGGTGGAAGGCCATCTAAGGGGATGAGGTTGGCAGAGCTGCTCACTAAGGCTGTGGGGCCCCAACCATGAGGTCCACAGGCCTCCTAGAGTCACAGTATAGGAGAAGAGTACCATACATCTATAAATTTTCCACTGCCAAAAAAAAAAACTTGGATCTGGTAAATGCAGTGGAATGTAAAACTATTCAAACCCCTTTCAGTTTTTCCTCATTTTATGAAAATGAACTTCAATAACTTTGTTACTTACTTTAAAAAGTAGAAGGAACTAATGTCTTTCTTTATTAAATTTTTCTGTTTTTATGAATTGAAACCTTAAAAAAGTATATCTGCATTTGTAAAGATCTACTTTTAGTCTGATAGCTCCAAAACAAATTCTGTGCAGGCGGTAAAGTAATTACAAAAACACAATGAAGTTGTGCTGAAATACAGCGCGTCTGTAAAAGAACATTGTTAAACAAAACATGTTATGAATGCACAGATAATAATCTCAGAAGTTGTTGACAGGAAAACTACTCGGCAAAAATTCTTGAATTAAGTGTATTTTCCCTTATTTTGAGCAGGTAAATATGATGATTATGGAATGTAATTAGTATTTTTACTCTTAAAATAAGCTACCGTAATTATATGCACTTTAAATGAGACAATGTAATTTTTTTTCTTATTTTAAACGTAAATTGCTTTGTTCCATTGGCAAAGTGTCTCACTTACATCCTCGATTCAAGAAAAAAATATATACATTTTTTAAGAATAAAGTGCAGTGTAGAAGTCATGCAATCCAAACATTTGTCGATATGCATGAACGAGGATGAACAAAGCCAATCCTCAACAGGAAGTCAAAAGAAGAAGGTACAGGGCATGTAGGAAACACGGCAAACACACTGAGAAATGGCCTCCGATTGTGGAACCAAAAGGTTTTGGGCAATCATCCCCACCTTGAAACACGGTCGTGGCACCATCATGCTGTGGGAGTTAGTTCCGAGTGAAAACTGGTGGCAAGAGTGGAGTTACAGCTAAATACAGGACAATCCTAAAACAAAAGGTTTTAGAGGTTGGGGAGATTTTTTTTTTAATGGAGAGGAGGTCCACCTTCCAGTGTGCTAAATATTCTGCTAAAGTAAAATGTCTGAAATTAGCCTGTGTATCTGGGCTTCTTTTTTGATATTTTAAACCCACATTTATTGTTGTCCTCTGTGGTTTTACGGCTCTTCTGATCTGTGGGGAACCAGCTGGACTTCTAGCAGGCTCGCCCATCATTCGCCTCATCAGAGGTGAGAAGGTGGGTCCTCTCACCGGTGTGGTTGGAGCTGATTCGGACTGCTGGCTGCTGAGGATTTCATCTGCAAACCACACCCTCCTTTTACCTCTCGGAGGAGTCCCTGCAGGTAAAGATGGAGTAATTTGTTTTATGTTAACATATGTAGTACACAGAGAAAAATGAATGTTTTACTTACTCCTGATGAGGGCTGAATGGCAGGACACACAAACCCGCCCTTCCTTTCCATCCAGATGTGTTAGTCTAAACTTCAGATTGGAGCAAAGTGCACAAAAAACCTGCCAATGTACACACATGCATAGCAACATCATAGCTCACAAAACTGTTTCCCCTCAGACTTTGGAGATGTTCAGCTACCTAATAATGAAACTGCCCTCACCTTGCCACAGGCACGGCAGTGGTGCCTTCTCTTGGTAAATGTAAACTTGGTCCCACACTTCATGCAGACCTGCGCTTCAGCATCAGGAACCCAAACTGGAGCAACCTCTCCCAGGACGTCGCCTTGATCCTCAGACAGAACACCAGAGGAGCTCATCTGGGATTCATTATCAGGATCCACGGGAGGGTCTACATTCTTCCGCTTTGCTTCTATTCCACTTGTTGTGTGTATATTACTACCCTCCTCATCTATTGCTTCTGACCTGGCCTTCTTGAACTCCTTGGTCTTAATGCATGGTGCGTCCTGTGAAATGTCTGCTGCAGCTTCATCTAGGCTGCAGAAATGCTCTGGCTGCTCCAAACTACTTTCCTCCCTTTCCTTCTCCTCAATAACAGACTCCTCTTTTGACAGCAGAACTTGAGGCTGAATGCCTTCCACCTGACCTTCCTCTTCTGGCCAAGCGGGATTGGCAGGTGTCAAAACCAGGGTGCTGGAGGGGTCGCTGTCACCCCATTTGGAGATGGTGGTCACAGTGCAGCTACCTTCCTCCAGCTGGGACTGTGAAGCTGCTTTAGTTGGATGCTCCGGGGGGGTTTGCCCAGATTGGCCTCGAAATGTTGCATGTGAGGAGGCTTTGGAAGGAGAATGCGGTTGGAGTTGACTAGAGCCCAGTCCAGGTTTGGTCATGTCTCCATCTTTGAGGACCAGAAGGCAGGGTCTGCTCAGCCACTGCTGCTTGGAGACCTGGAGAGATGGGTTGTCTCCTTCATCTGTGCAGACAAATAGGGAGGCATACACATCTTTGTCTCTGACAGATCGTATTAAGTGCGACAGTGGCATACCTGGTGAAGTTTGTGAAGAAAAGTGTGAAGAAAATTGAACTCTGTTTTGCGTTTTAATAAAAAACTTTAGTGTCAAACCCTATTTCAAAAAATACCTTACTGCAATTACAGCAGCAGATTCTTTTGGACATCCCCCTTCCAGATCCAGATTGCTAAAGAGTGAATTGTTTTAGACATTTTTACTTAGTAAAAAAAGGACAAGTTATATATTCTGCCCAGGATTTTACCTTTGTTGTAACAGGACAACTACAACTTGCCTTTCCCTCTTTTCCATATATAAAAAATAAACGATTAAACATTTTGAAGAAAACCCATCCATCTCCTTTCAAAAACAATATGACAGCTGAGCATGATATTTCTGTTAAAGATGAAGGGAGCATATTGACCTAGACTTCTGGACATTCATGATTCCCACTGTGACATCTTGTCTGATGTGGTTTGATTACCATGTCCAATTAAAAATATATCCTCATGTACTTCCCCCATTGAACTAAAACCATCAAACGTAAATAAATAAATTAATTAATAAAATGCCATCTTCATCATTATGTCTTTAACAAGTGTTTAAAGGCATAGCAAATCAATAAACATTTTAACTTTAAAGAAAAAAAAAATCTTATTACGGTATTTAGCTTTTTAGTAACTAAGCAAAGTCAGTAAAAGTTCAGTCTCATTTCATGTGATTTTATATATATATTTTTTTCATTTAGTATGTATATGAATAATAATGTTCATTTTAAGAAGTAGATTTTAGTTTCCTCCTCTATAGCTTCAATTTAATGGCTTTATTAAATTTCAGAAAAGCTGCAAATGTAATTGTGATCTAATAGGCTACAGTAAACCCCAGAGGATTAATGGATGTCTGGGAGCGTCCGCAGGTAAATAAACGACAAACGCTGCAGTTCAAACTGCATTGCAGCTTCAATGAAAGGAGGAAAAAAAAGAGGAGGGGGGGTCTGGGTGTTTTCGCTCCTGGTGCAAGCAGAAAAAAAAAATCGTGAAAAGACTTAGTGAAAGCGGCAGCGGGCTGGCCGCGCGCTCTCCTATCGGGACGGTGACGCAGTCAGCACACACGTGCACAAGTGATTTAACCCGCAGGGGGGGGTATCAACACCGGCCGGCCGGCTGGCGGTAATGCGACATCCCCTCGGTTACATAATATCCATCCGGACAGATATGTGCGGAGAAAACGCGTGTTTGAAATGATGTGTCAGCGTTTTGTTCCATCATCCTGGAACATGAAACTGGACCAGCCTGCTTTAATGCATGCATGCATGCAGCTCCTTACCCTCAGTCACTTCCCCTAAAAGGCTTTCATTCTCGTCATCCCGGGCAGAGAAGAACTTCAGCATCTTATCCTGTTACATCTGAGTGCAGAGGAAGGAAGCAGCAGTGGCTTTCCTAAAAGCAAAGAGATGATTCCTGCCCCTGTCTCTCCAACCCCCCCTCTTGAGACCCCCCTCCCGAGTGTCTTTCTCTGCAGCTCTTTGAAGAAAATCAAGAGGTGTGCAGAATCGTCCCTCCTCGGTTCGCCTTCCAAACAGCCTGCAGGACACTGAGCAAGCCAAGATAGTGGAGTATTGATGCCAGCCTTATGCAGGAGCTGTCATGCTTTTACAGCAAGTCAGCAAAATACAAAGGTGATTCAACTCCGAGCATTCAATCTTAAAATGAGGTTTATAAAATCTCTACAAAGACCATGTAAAAAAAAGAAAAAAGAAAAATGTTCATCCCATTTATTTATCCATGAACACAAACATGTATTAAGACTGAGTGTCAAGCGTGTAAACCTCATTAAGACAAACATTAAGGTGTTGAGATTACACCACAAAACCATGTTTTCCACATGCTAACCGGACTCATTGGATAACTGTAAAGTAGAAAAAAAGTCTTTAGGGTCGTTGCAAATAAAAGGCGATTTTTTTTCTGGACAACATAAACACACAGGGAGGTTCCTGCTTCTTCTCATCCAGCCCATCAGCTCATCAACGCCTCGCTTAGTTTGCCTCGTTCTTTGAAGCTTCATCAAAGTTCTCCACCAGATCTACAACAAAGGGAAAAAAGTGTTGTTAGCTTTGAGGCTACTTTCTTGGCCGTAGTATTCCCACCATTTCAAAAATGTTTATTTTTTCAGAAGTTGGAGCCACAGCATTTTTTCATGAAGCAAAAATATACATTTTAGTGATCAGTCTCCTTCACCGTTTGCTGTGTCCAATGCAAGCTGTTTAGCCATCCTTGCAAACGATCCGTCCTGCAGAGCGATGGATCTCTGCAGCTCCTATAGAGCTGTCATGGGCCCTTGATACTGTTTTACACCTTAGCATTGCTTTAACTTCCTATGAAACTTTCTCCCTGATCTGTCTGCTGAGTTTTTGAGTCTTCACAGTCAGAAGCCTTCACATAACTGCTGTATCTTTACTGAAATGTCAATCGAAACACAGACTTCAACCTTTATTTGAATTTAAAAGGCAGTTGGTTGCAGTAGATTTTATAGAGTGGGCTCAATACAAATGCAGCACAGATTTTTTTATGCAATTTTTTTCAATCTTGAGCTACTATATCAATCAAGTGAACCTTATGGTGATAAAACATGAAAAAAGTTCAGAAGCGTATGTGAGACAAATTCAAATGAGAACGCTCACACTGGTTTACACAGTCTTTATAAAACGTTGGCGTTTTTAAAGCCCATACCTGGGACATCATCATCCTCCTCTTCTTCAATGTCTTCTGGTTTTGGAGCCTTGCCATCTAGAGCTGAGAGAAAAATCAAGATAAAAACAAGGATTCCTAAAAGCACATAATCTAAATCAGTAACCAGATAGTTATTTTGCAGCAATGGAGGAGGCTGTAGAAGGATTAATTTAAGAGGTGCAACAATTTTAAGCAGTTCCAGAAAAACCAAGCAAGATAATGCATATCTTAAACCACCCATTTTAATCTAAACAGCATCTCTCCATCTATAGCTTTCATAAAAAAAAAAAAAAGAATGTTGATTCAAATTTAATTCATTCATGAGCTAAATATAAACTTTTGCAACATTGCACACTGTAATGAACAGGTTTATATACTATTTGATTGGGGAATCATTGGGGGGTAAAGTAGGATGCATTCCTGCTCTGATTGCTAATAATGCACTGGGTCAATCCTATACGCATCTAAATAAACTTATTGCTCAATAAAAGCATATTTTTTTTTAAACACTGAAGGTCACAGAGTCGAGGATGTGAAAGTGAGCACTGCAGTTTTCAGCAACACTCTTTTATGACATTGTTCCATCCCCCATTCTGTCTGTGAAACAAGCTGGAGACCTTCTATTCAGAATAGAATGCCATTAACATGAACAGAAAAAAAAACAAAAAAAAAAACGGATGACTGCCTGCACATCAAATGTCTGTTATACAAAAACAAAACAACTATTCCAGTGATAAAGGTCTTGCTTAGTGTGTAATACACTTGTTATAAGGACATTAAGATCTGTTCGAAATAACATCTGTTATTAACTTGGAGGGCTGATCTTAATTTCTTGACCCAACCATCCCAGCTCCCTCCATGCATGAAGAAGGTCTTTATGATATAAATGAAGAACTGCACCACTTCCTGTCTTCTCTCTCTCCAGAACAATGGTGGAAATTCTTGCAAGGGTTTTGGATAAAATGATACAACAGATAAAGAAGTGAGTTATCTATGTAGTCACTAATTACACATGTGTACAGCAAATCTATGTAAAAACTCCACACCTCCACACCTCATGCTAATAAAACAAACAAAATAAAACAGCTAAAAAAGGAAGCGATTTTTTTTGTAGATCCACACTAACAGCTGTAGACAGGACTTATCCACCTGAGCTGCACCCACCTTGGCGGGGGAAGTGTTCAGCCAGCTTGCGCAGGCTGCTGAGGCTGTCCGCTCCCAGCTGGCTGAGGATGCCAGGAAGCATCTCTGTGAGCTGCTTGGTCTCAGCGTGGCCCGTGATGGCAAAAGTGTTGGCGGACAGAGACGCCTGAACCTTGGGGTTGTTAAAGTGGATCACAGTCCCATCGTCCTTGATCATGTTCACCTTGAGGGGAGGAAGGATGAATTAAGTTGGAAGGAGAAAAAAAATTGCATGGGTCATTGTAACATATAAAACTGCTCGATTTATTGCTGGTACCTCCTCGATTCCAGCTATGCTGTTGACAACTAACTTCTTAAGTGAACTCTGGAGTTTTTTGTCATCTGCGGATGCGGTTCTGTGCACCACCTTCTTCTTCCTGCGAGCTGAGCCCTGAAAACAAAACACAATAAACTCTTTAAGGATAAAAAAAAATGTGCAAAAGAGCATAAAAACAGCAGAAACAAAAAAAAAAAAAATCAATCTTTTTGACATATTTTGGTGTCTAAAAATGAAAGATAATTGGAATTCCACCACTATTTTTAGTGCATAATTGTGAGGTGAAAGGAAATATATACATGGTTTTGAAAAATATGAATCTGACGCCCTTAACTAAAATATATTACAAAAATCAGCAGCTTTAGATGTATTATATATATATATATAGTAAATAGAGCCAACTTATGTAATTTGAGTTGTGATTTAGCGGTTCTGTTAAGTTCCCAGAGGCTTATTAATGTCATTAGAGAACAAACAGCATTAGAGATTAAGCAATGGGTGAGGTTCTAAATAAATGTGAGACTTTAAACAGTCGATCCAGCACTGCTCAGTCCATCATTTACAAACGATAAGAGTAGAGCATGACTGAAAACCTACCAGGACATGGCCGTCCACTTAAACTGGACAAGAAGAAAAAAAACAGAGATGCAGCCAAGAGGCCCATGGTGACTCTGAGGGAGCTGCAGAGAGTCTTAGCTCAGGTGGGAGAATCTGTTGACAGAAACACCATGAGTTGTGGGATCTAACCTTTGTAGAGAAAATAAAGATAAAAAAAAGCCACTGTTGATCAAACAGTTAAAGAAGCCATATCTCCAGTTTGCCACATCCAGAGTAGGAGCTAAACTAACACGAGGGAGAATGTCTTATATTAAATAAGACTTTCCTGATGAAAACACCACTGCAACAAGCTAACGTGGTGGAAGCATCATCCTCTGTGATGATTTTCAGCAACAGGAACAAAGAAGATGGTCTCAGTTAATAGATTAGCTAATAAAGGCCAATCCTGAAACCAAAAAGACTTCTAAAGATTTCTGATTAAAGGGGAGATTCCCTGTCAAACAGAAGAATGTCTTTAACATGAGAGTTACAGTAGAGGGGATTAGATATAAGGTATATTTCTATGTTAGAATAGTCCAATCAAATTGCAGACCTAGATCCAACAGAGATTATGTAACAGATTGTAGCTGTTCTTTTTCCAATCTACCTGAACAGAGCTCAGTCTCAGTCTTAAAATGTGGAAACCTGGTAGAGACTAATTCTGCAGCTTTAACTACAGCGAACCATGTTTCCTTTTCCTTCTACTTCCCAATTATGCAGTACTTGGACTTCGTTTAATCCAGAAAAAAACTCAATAAGGTATTTACAATGTTGCTGTTGTGACATAATGACAGAAAAAAAGTTTCACTTCTTTAATGGATAGACTACTGTGTTCCTGGAACTGGAGAGTCTGGGCCATTAAAAGTAGCCTTTATTGCTTTTTTTTGGGAATACATTTGTAACATGTCATCATTGCCATCTTTCCAATGTGGTCAAGAACGAACCTCATAACTTAAAGAATAGCTGTGGTGAGCACAGATGAAAGTTGAAACCCCTTGAAATGCGTGTTTTTTCATTTTGTTTTTAACAGATATTCAACTACTTTTAATATAAAAAACAAAAAAATTCACACTTTGGTGTGATCGATGTTTCCACACTTCCTCTTGCAAATATTTCTACAGAAGTTTCGCTTTAATTCAGGAAACAGGAAGAAAGAAAATAAGATTTAAGAGAAGAAAGAAAAAAAAAAAAAGAAAAGAAATGACAGAAGCAGAGGCATAGCCAGAAAATTTTAATAGGGGTGGCCAGTCAAAAACCAATGTACACTGAGGGGTGGCCAAAAGCGAATAGGCGCCAGAACCTCAGGGTCAATCTAAACCGGAACGAGTAAAACATCCATATTTTCTAAATATGACTAACTTTACTTTCCTACAGCCTTTGCTAACAAATAGACGCGTATATTTAAACATTCATTCTGTCTAAATAAAAGGTTTAGTGGTCAAAATTTCTGGGGCGAACATCTTTTCCATTGTCAATACTTACCTACTATTATCAAAAATTGTTCTTTATAAAATTAATATTTACATGGACTAATATCTATATTAAGTTATTATTAAAGTAATTACTTATACATGATTTCACTGAAGACTCCTAGATGACTTGCAGAGACACATAATTTTCTCTTTACCCCATATAACACATAATGTAGTTCTGAAGAGAGCATGAATTCTGTATGTATTACCTTTAATGTTAGTATTTTGATATGCATAATTAACCACAGCTTTTGAGTTGTCAAGTAATTGCTAATAAAGGAAAAATGTTAATGTTTAATAAGTTTTAATATTCTCCTTGAGAGTATTACTGCTGCCACCATCTGTATTGGTGGGGGTGGCCAATGATTGGCTAAGGGTGGCCATGACAAGCTCTGGCCCCCCATCTAGCTCTGCCCCTGGAAAGAAGGATGAATGATGGAAAGTCAGACATTGAATGAAGCAAAGTGAGATGCAAAAAGGGATAAATGAAGGAGCAGCACAAAATGGGAAGGGGATAGTGATGAAGGGCGAAGGAAGGAAGGAAGGAAGGAAGGAAGGAAGGAAAAATGGAAGGAAGGAAGAAAAAATGGAAGGGAGAGAAGACAAGAAAGAAAGATGGTGAAAGATGCAAGTAATGATTGAATAAATGACACCAAATTACAAAGAGATGCGATAAAGGAAAAACAAAGAAAGAAACAATGAAGAGCACAGGGTTAGTGGGAGACAGCAGGAGGAAGAAGGAAAGAAACAAAAGATAGAGGTATGGGAAAAGGACATAAGAAAGGATGGGATTAAGGAAAGGAATAAGGAAAGTAATGATAAAGACTTAAAAATACCTTAATTTATCCGTACTTACCCAATATATATGTAATAACATACTTTCTTTAAGTGTAGGACTTTCAGACTTTTTTTCCCACGTCTTGCGAAATCAAAAACAATAAACCAACTAAAGGTCAGTGTGTATTGGACAGCTTACCTTTCCTCCTATCCGCACCTGAGCTTGAAGCTTAGCCAGTTTCTCCTGATTCATGCTGTCACCTATCAGGACAAACACCAGACATCAGCAGCTGTCTCTATAGGCTGCAACATTAGCCAGACATTTAGGGAACATCGTAGCAATAAAAACAATCTATAACAAGTGCACACAAGTAAATTAAGAAGCAGCTGATCCGATCAGCTGTTGATTAGTCAGTCTGCGTTTGTTTACCAGCTGCACAGATGAGCCTGAAACAAACAGCGCAGCCCTGCTCTCCTCTGAGCCCCAAACCTGGCAGTCTGCTCACACAGCAGCTCACACAGCAGCTGCTAAACCTGAACAAACCTGCTGAAGTCCCCGTTGGTAGCAGCACACAAGCATACAACAGTAGCTTTAGCATCTTCTTCGTTCCCGACCAGCAACAAGGGACTGTAATTGTGCTGCCACTTACTGGAGGTTTAATGTATTACAAAAACAAAAAAACACTGTCTAGCTGAAAAAAAAAAAAAGAATAATTAGGACAAATCAGAAGAGCCGAAAGGAACAGGAGAGAAGAGATAATTATTTCATGACTTAGAATAGGACACACAGGATTTAATAGGTCATTATTTTTAAAAGGGAAATATCAGACAGGGAAATGTGACTGTGGGGAAGATGAGAGAGTGGAACATGTTATTTTGAGTTGTAGGAAATATTGTTGATTTACTGCAAAAGGAATCAGGAAGTTGAGGATATCAGGTTATATTTGAGTTTTTGAAACAGATTCAATTGCATAACAGGATATAGTTTTTTTGTTTTATTTTGTTTTTGTCATGCACTCCACACTCCTTACCAGATGGTGGCGGTAATGCTCACCTAACATTTGCCAACCGCCAAAAAATAAAAATAAATAAAAATAAAAAATTACAAGAAGAAGAAGAAATGAATAATTAACTAGAATCATCCATGGTGATAATTTTTCTAGTTCATGTTTGATTAATTTATCCTAATATTGCCTTAATTCATGTTTTGATTTTGCAGTGTAACAGTTATTGTCCTTTGTTTGCAGTGTCAAAAGCATTTTTTATTTTGTCATAATAAAATCACTAACTAAACTGTATCTTATTCCGGATTTAATTTAATAAACAACACAGTCTAATCAACAAGAAGAGAAGGAAAGGGATATATTAGACTTAGAAAACTTTTACAGCTTTCCACACACTAAATGAACATTTCCATTCCATAAAGTGCAGCATTGATCAAAATTACAGCAGTGTGGGAGAAAAAAAAACATGGTGTAAAAGAACACATTGACATGGATGTTCAGAGCATTCATATATATGGTGCAAATATGCAGTATTTTTTGTTTGGTGATATCAGTGTGATGCAGAGTCTGTGACAAGATTTTGTTTTTTCCAGCAGTTCAACAATCTGATGGCAGTGGGGAAGAAAATGTTGCAGAATCTGCTGGTTGTGCATGGAATGCTGCGAAGCCTCTTCCCAGAAGGCCAGCAGGGAGAACAGTCCATAGTGGGGGTGTGAGGAGTTATTCATAATGTTATAAGCTCAGGATACGCAGCGTTGAGATGAAATATCTTTTATGCAGGGAAGAGGAGCCCCAATGATCCTTGGCAGTTCTAACCATTCTTCTCACTTTCTTCCAGTCTGAGGCGCTGCAGCCTCCACACCATTAAGTAAGACAGCTGGTCAGAACACTCTCTATGGTGCTTTTGTAGAAGGTGGTGAGGATGGGTGGGGGCAGGTGGGCTCTCCTCATCCTCCGCAGGAAGTACATATGATTTTGCACCATTTTGACGAATGAGGTGGTGTTTACAGTCCCCAGAAATTTGTTGCGTCTGACCACCTATTATATTTTATATTAAAAAGTGATTTATGAAGATCATGTCTGATGATTATCTTTTTGATAGATTCCTTTACCTAAGTCGTAGCTTTGTAAACCACCTTCGGCGCTCTTTTTCTTTAAGCTGCTTTTCTGACTTTTGCTCTCTTCAACCATGATATAGTGAAGCTGTTCCTCCATACATTAAAAAATGAGAAGAAGTAAATAAAAAAATGCAACAAAATAAACAAAAAAATTATGAGGGACTTAATTCATCCACCTTTTTTAATGTTTTCGACCCTGCCCTTAAATTTTATTGCAGATTTCAAGATAAACACACAGCCTACAGGTCCTTGGATAAAAATACCATGATGAGAGTTACACTGATGCATGCGAGACTAATGATGGATTATAAGCTAATGTATTGAGACCATCACACCAAAAATATGAAATGTATTGTCTAAGTTTAATGCTTGTCAATTGGAAAAATGTAATACATTAAATCATGAAAGTAACCATATTGTGAAAATATAGTAGATAGGTGAGAAGGGATTTACTCAGAGGCTTGATTAACCTCATAAATAGCACTGCCTATGATAACATAGAAACCACACTGTGTTTACTTTGTATGAGTTTATTTTATTACTGCATTAACAAGTGGGACCCTTTCACAGGTGTAAAATACAAAATAAAAGGTCAACTATCAACACCAATTTTTGTTCACTCTGCTGCAGCTAAAATAAATCACTTTTTGTAATTAAAATAAAGGAAAATTTTCACTTCCAAAATGTATTGATTAAACAAACTTGACCACTTAGATCAGCAGACATTTATTTTTGCTTTGTTTGGTTTCATGCAAGTATGGTACTCTGTTGCATTCATACATACCCATTACATGTCATTGTGTTACAATGAGTTTCTACACAAAAACATAGATATTAAATTTCCTGCAAACAATCCTCAAAAATATCCACATAGTTAAAAGCAGCTTATGCAACAAAGTAGAGATAATGATTCTCAGAGATCTGTTAATGCCACCTTGTTTAGGGAAGAACGCCACTGTCGTCTGTGTAGTCACTCAATAATGTTTTAATTCTGACACATCATTTCAATTAAAGGCTCCCGATCAGGACTCAGGTGATGAATTGGATGGTAGTGTCTGGAAGGGGCTGTCTGCTGTAGCGGAGGCAGTCAGATTTGTTCATCTCCCCGGAGCTGCCGAGCGTGCTGCGCTGCCAGCGGTGGAAGGTGTGAAGCTGTGAGCCCCAGCAGCTGTGAAACAACATGAAGATTTTCCTCAGAACAGCCTTTCTCAATAGGATGTAGACCCAGGGGTCCAAGATCTGATTCCACGTGGCCATCCGTACCATTGTCAACAGACTGAAGCTGGAGGATTCCTCTTTAGCTCTTGTGCTCAGAATGATGACATGGACCTGCAACATAAATATGGAACACAGAATAATAAAACTAGTGAAATACTAAGGCTACAAAGTTGAAGAAATGTGTGTTTCTTCGTCAGTTATTTTCTAGAAAAACAAAACAATCCATTTTATTATTGCAAGAAAAAGGTTTCATGTGAAACTTGCATAGTCGTTTTTGTCTTATGCACGAAATAGTCTGTATTTTCAGTTAAACTAAAATATTTAAGCACAAATAATAGGGTTGAGGTCTTGGTTATTCCACAAGCTGTATTGTCAATTCTAAAACAGGCTTCAATTTGTGTTCAGGGTTATTACCCAACTATATGAAAGTTTTACAAGAAAAGAGACTAGTCAGAAATAACCCAGTAACCAGTAAAGATGAAGAAAATCATACACTAAAATAATACTAGAATGCTTCTATCCATGTCCACAGTGGAACAAGTTATTATCATGACGTAGGTTTGCCAACAAAAGAAAATCTCACATAAAAAAGCCTCACCTTTAAGAAGAATCAACATTTTTTGCTACCTACACGTATAAACCAACTCCTTTCTTTTTTCAATGACTTTATTTATAGTTATTTTCTCTCGCAATACCATAAAAAAAGTCAACAACAAAAAAAGAACATCAACCAAAACAAACAAAAAATCTATCTGTTACAAATGTTTTATGGTCAGATGAGAAGAACACTGAGCTATTTCAACAATATGGTAAAATAATTTCTGCAGGAGTCACAGTGAGATTTTGAAAAGTCACAACACTTTACTGTCAAACAGTATCATAATAAGGGTATCTTTGCTGCCACTAACAACGGCTTTATTACACCACCAAAGTTGATGGAATAACGAGGGGATCCAGATATGGGACTTGATTCCAATCATTGGTTAAACAGTGGAAAATTGGACACAGCTAGGTGTATCAGTAGGGCAATGATCCAAAACACATCAAAAACAATAATTTTTTTTGGATTCATACTGATGCATTCATTTATAGAAACAGGTTTGCAAATGTTTAAAGAAAAAAAAACTATAAAGATAAATATTTATTTCATTGCACTGGGTTTTTAATGTGAAGCAGGTGTAAAGCAGCACTGTGTGACCAATTTTCATCTAATTCTTGAAACCTTTTGTGCTAAAGAATAAATAACTAATTAAGCCTCTGGAAATGGCACATGTAAAATAATGGATTCCTTCACAGAGAGTCTCCCAAGTAAGGATGCACTGAGAGGAAGGGCTTACCAGTAATGGCCCCCAGCACACGCAGGACACCAGCATGATAGCCAGGAGCTGGCAGATCATCTCCAAGTGGTAGGATGTTCCCCTGCAGCCGTGTTTGTGCCGCAGTCTGCCTTGCAGCAGGGCACAGCTTGCCAGAGTATTGCAAACAATGGAGAGCAGCAGTGCCAGCAAACCAAGAACAGAAAAGATCAGTGGCAACAGTATATCTAACCAGTCTTTGGGGTGTTCCATGTGAAAGAAACAAAAACTCCTGGAGCTCTGGACCTCATAGGGTCTCCTCAGCAGCAAAGGTAACAAAGCCACAATGGCAGCAAGCAGCCAGGTGAACCCAAGCAGCCTTCTAACGTGGTGGGAGGCCAACACTGTTGAGTGGAAGATAGGTTTAGTTACTCCGATAAAGCGCTCTACAGCCATGGCACTTGACAGAAACAAGGGACTGAGACCATAGAACACCATGCACACTCCAAAGATGCTGCACACGATGCCATGTGGATCGAAAGTGTCCCACTTCCTGTGAAAACGGTAAACGTGAAGTACCAGGGATCCATTGATGAGGTGACCCAGCAGGTCGGTGGTCACCAGGCTGCTGGCAAACAGCAGGAAGGATGCTTTGGACTTGATTCGATGGCGACTGTAGGATTTTATCAGAATGAAGAGAGCAAAGCTGTTGGAGAAAATACCCACAGTCATGGAGATGACGGACGCTGTCACAGACAGCTCCCTATGACAGAGGGTGTTGTTGGAGCCTCTGACCTCTGACCTGTATCGAGTTTCTGAGCTCTCATTGGACGACATCCCTTGCTACAATGTATGAAAAATATAGGGGGAAGAAAACAAACAAAAAAATAACTGACATGTTGCATTAGAGTTAAAAAGATATAATTTATGCAGTATTATTTTTCTGAGATTATGTTCTTTTAATGAAGATGAATGAAAATCTTTAAATAGTAAAATCTGCAAAGTAATTATTTTTTGATTGAATAATATTGTTAGATAAGTAATAATCAGTTTTTTTCAAGAGAGCTATTCTAATAACAGGTCTAAGCTTTGCTTTTGTTAAACACTTTAAAAAGTTAAATAAAGAAGGAGTTCTTACCTCCAGTTTTGTTGCCTCATGTGGTAAACAGCCACCCTAACTCTGTGCCTTCTGAGTCAGCAGAATAAAAAACGACATCTCACTTTGAAAGCCACACATTGGTGTTCCTTCTGCACTCAGGCAGGTGGAAAGCCTTAGTGAGAGCTCACAGCTGCTGCACAGGAGGCACCTCAGACTCAGATGCACCTTAGAATGTAAGATATCTGCTCTTGGAAGAGTGAGAGAGAAAGTGAGAGAGAGAGAGCGAGAGACCCGTGTCGTCAGTTTTTTTAGCCAGTAATCTGATTTATATCTCAGATGTGTTGCAGAATAACATATTGCACTGAAATCTCTAGTCACTGCATTTAAAACAAATACGCTTCATTAAAAATGCAAATCACCTTCCTGTTAACTTTGTGTCATGATGACCTGAAACCTGAGTTTATAGGCAGAAAAACACCTTATATATTCTGATGACTTTTCCTAGACTGACCCCAGCACTAGAAAACGTAAAATGTTATCCTTTTATCATCCCATAAAAGCTGTTCAGAAAAAAAGGTAAAATATGCTCTTTGGGTCATTTTGACCCAAGAGTCATGCTGCATTAAAATCCCAGTCACAGAGTCAAGTTACACACCGAAAAGATGTGAAAATGCTTTAGTTCTAAGATCTTCTCCATCAGGAAGCACTGCCTGCACACTGCCAGCCAACAGGTGTCACTGTAGATCAGCTGGTATAGAAATGCTGGAGCATGGAGAATCTCTTGTTGGATTGAATGGTAACCACAAAGACAAATTGGCAGCCATACAAAAGGTCTGGGAAGAGTGAATGGAATGGCTGACACACCTGTACAACCCAGGCTCTGACGTAACAGTGGATTGGCAGCTAGTTCCATTCCATATTTTATTTTCATACCTGTACTAGCATTAGTAATTTGTGACACACTAATTACTGATGCTAATCTCTTCTGTTCAAAGGTAGTAGACGGCCAGCAAGCCAGCCAAATATGTGGTTAAATTATGGGTGGCCAGCAATGCTAAATCCAGCTACTCTTGGAAGATGCAACTCCACACCTGAAATCCAGCCAGTGTAGGCCAAGAGAAAAACCAGGGGATATAGGCTGTGCTTGATTCTGTAGAGGGGGATCACAATGTCAGATGTGATAGTTTCTTCACCTCTTTCAAAGTACGACAGCGGCTCCTGAAAAGGGAGATCACCATGGTTGGCACTGTTTGAAAGAACAAGCTTGACCTGCACTGCTTGCATCAAAAGAGAGAGACATCCTCTCATCAAAGTTTGCCTTCACACCCACCACCACTCTGGTTTTCTATCTCCCAAAGAAAAACAAGTATATAGTACCTATGAGGACGTTGCAGACAAAACCTGACATTAGCAATAATTAGGCCAGGATGCTAACCCTCCTCTTAAATTACAACTGCAACAAAGGAGGTGTCCCTTCTACAGCTGCAGAGGGATAACTGTCCGCTGGTCCCTGGTCATCTTCCACAACATTGTTGATGCTCCCGCCTACAATGCCTTTGAGACATGAAATGAAATAAACTCTACATGGTTGCCTGGCAAGCTGAAGAGGAGAGGGTTCTTGAGTTATGTCGTATAGTTCATATGTACACATTTTTCCTCCATATTATCTTAATATTTCTTTTGTTGTTGTTATTGTTTACTGGCATGAAAAAATGCCAATTAAGATAAATAAAAATGCAATAAAAACTACCAATTGCACATTTTTGCTATCTAAGTAGTATACACATGCACAAGTAGTGTGCATAGTATAATAAACTGTAGGATATTATAATAATCTTACAGAATAGATTTGGTGTCATAGTATTAGTCTCATCTGCGCGGTTGTTCGTTACCGTTCATCAGATCCAACTGGTTCCTGCTGCTGTTTATGCTGCCTGTTTGCCTGCCATCGGTGCCAGATTATTCAAGCTATGTGTGAGAGTAACTCTAGCATTCTTTTAAATTCTAATTTTCTGATCTTGACCTGTTTCTGCTTTTGGGACTTGCAAGTTTTGCTTTGCCCCTGTATTGCTCAGCTAGTCTGATCTGTTCTGGACAGATTTCTGTATTCTGCCGTCTTACCGAACTTGTACCTCTCTTCTGACCTCGGCTTGGATCCTACCTTGGATCCTAACCTACCATCCTGCTACCTCCTTGGGTCTCTGATCTTCTGCTCTGGTCATCTGGTTCTACTACTACTTCGGCTTTGGTGGATACGGATACTTCTGCTCCTCGGCGTTGGCTGGCGTCTGCTCATTAGTCTGCTCAGCTCATCCCTCAGAACTCTGGGGGTTGCTCCTTTTTCAAGCTTTGGAGAAACCATCCTCCAAGAGTTTCTATCTCTTTAGAGTATCCAGTGAACCCGCCCCAGCTGACGAGCAGCTGCACATTTACGTTTTCATAAACGCTTGTTTGGAAATCACCCTGATCTGTCAGCTTGAGTTCAGAGTCACACGTTCTAAGCTCCTGACATTTGGTGTGTAAAATTCAATCAAGTTGGTTAAGTAAAGCTGTATCGTTATGAGCAAGAGGACTTATAGTGTATAGGGAATATTAGAACTGCAAGATGGCTAATGGATGTAAAGCTAGAGGCAGCAGCCGGGGGGAAATAACGGGGTTAATGTGACCTTTAATCCACTTACACTCTTGGCAAACAGGCTCATATGCATAGTTCTATGTTGCATGGATATAAGAGACCAAAAGGAAGTTTTGAATGAGATGAAAGTTATATCTAATTATATATTATTCAATGATCCATGTTGTGATCTATTTAATTATTTAATATTTTATTAGTATGGGTCTTTAAAGTTAAAATGGTTTTAAAAAAATGTCACTTATTTTTGGCCCCAAACTCAAATGATACGTATTTATGTCAAAAATATGGAGAATTACAATATATAGAACATTGGGCACAGTTCTACCAAGCCTGCTCTGAAGTAGGTCTGAAACTAATGCTGCTGGCTTGTTAAAGAAAAGCAAGAACAACAAAATAAAAAAAAAAATGGCATAGCAGGTTTACCTAAGGAAGGAAATGCTGTTTGCGCTTTAGTTTTTACTCAAAAGGTGTCAGAATTTACAAGATACAATAAATATATTGTAAAGTAAACCCAGACCTCAATATTCAGCGTTGCTGATGATTTAGTGATAGCTGCAGTATAAAAAGAGAATAAGAAAGAGCTTATGGGAACATGATTCAGTTTAAAAGAAACAATATGCAGGGAGAAAAATAATTGGTTTTGTTAAGATTTGGAAACCTGTTCCCTGAGCACTTTCATCAGAACTTTTCTTTGGTTTTCAGACTGGAGAATGTGCTGTCCTTCCTGGATCTGGCTTTTGGAACAAGGCAGACATAGCCACCAGAAAACATTGCTTCTCTGTCTGCCACTTCAATTTGTACTGGGAGTTCAGATAATGTTCCCCCTATTCAGACAAAAGTTTCCGATCGATGTGCTTGAACAGCTCACCTCGGTAGCTTGTGAGCTCAACATCATAATGAGCTGTTTTACATTGACTTTACAAATGAAAAAATAGCTGAATTTATTCAGAACATTACGCCAGTGGTGCTTAACGCCACAGCTTGACCATAGTATTTCAAAGCATTTGAAAATAACTTTTCTGATTTATAGCAACATCATCAGCATAGCAACACATCTGAATAAGCATTCTAATAGCTTGTTATAGGAACCATTTGGTTTAATGCACCTTCTAAAAAAACGTTCAATTTTACTTTCTTGTAAATTAGACACATATTTACTAATTCCAACAACTTTAGAAAAATAGACAAAATGTTCACTACAGTGCAGAAAAAAGGCATTGACCATATAGATTCTAATGTCTTCATGTCCATAGACATAGTCAAAATAGTCAACTTTATTTTAACACGTTATAGAGCAAACTAATTTTTCTTCTCACCTCTCCATTAGACACACTATACTGCCCATTCGGGGACTTGGACATTGTTGTGTTCAGTCGTTTGACGTCAGCAGCAGCACTCTGCTCTGCTTGTTGAAACTCCTCACACACCTTTTGAGGATTAACCTCATTTTCAGTGTGATTTTTTTTTTTCTTCGTTCAACCTCTAGGCAAGGATCACAGCAAAAAGCAGAAGTCACTTCAGCCGATATTATTGCTAATAGGGGAGAATCATTATGAAATTGCTCAAGTTCATTTTAATGTGGTATTTTATTATGTTTGAATGCAGTCCCTTTCATCAAATCTAACTGTCATGCATTAATGCACTTCACTCTGCTTCCCTCAAACTTGGAGGACTAATCCTACTTTTAACTGTGTAGAGTTCTGTATTTTTCTTAAGTGAAGCTCCACGATTCCAAATGAAAAGAATAACAGCCCAATTATGTTCTCATTCAAGGAGGGATTTCATGTATTAGTCATGCCTTAAAAAGAAGGTATGTAGCCTTCTTTTTATCATTCCCAAATGGCTATGTACTGTAATTTCTAGCTCAGCTGTAGTTATGCCGCATCCTCCAATTTGTTTTGCATTTCCTTTCAACTCACTACTATTTCCTAAACTCTAAAAATGTCATATGTCTTGAAATCATTTGCAATGCTCTATTAAACTGTGTGGCCCACCATGTGCTAATGTCAGTTAAGACCAAAGCTGAACATTTTGGCTTACATGAAAAACACAACATACATTTGAAAATTTGCACTGTACAACATCATGGACACATCATTCCCACCATGATGCATGGTGCTGGTAGTATTAGGCTGTGGGGGTCCTCTGCTTCAGCAGAGGCTGATCGAAAGCCCATTATGAAAAGGAATTCTGCAAATTTAAACATAAAGCTGCAAATAACTTGAGTCTCTATAGCCAGAGCCACAATGAAATAGTTCAGATAAAAGTATATATATATTTTTTTTTGAATGCCCCAATCAAAGACTTGATTGAAACCAAATTAGGTAACTCTCGAAAGACTTGAAGAAGACTTGCATGATTGGGATTAAGCTACAACAAATTATAAAATAAATTTAACGGTGGTGGTTAGAGAACAAATTTCCAGGGTCGCTTTTTCATGATTTAAAGACCAATACAAAAACAAAATGAATGGCAATAGTTTTTCGTTTAAAATATATCAATGGAGCTGCAAATCCACAAAGCCCCTTGCAGCTTTGCACTAAATAAATTGAAATTAGGAAAACATGTACTTTAATAAACATTTTCTGTTGTTTCAACTGAACATTTGTATTTCTGGCTTCAAAATGTTTACTCTACTTTATGTCAAATAAAAAAAAAAACTTAAACCATAAAAAAAGGCAACTGAGATTATTAATTCTAAATAAATAACTACTTCAAGTCAAAAAAGTGATAATGTTGCATGACCGCCTATCGTCACATTTGTTGGTGAATGTGATCTTATTGGCTGACTGATAGTAGGAGTGGCCAGTGATAGAGCAACATGAGCAAAGTTGCTGCTACAAAAAATAAATAATTCTACTCAATGCTGAAAAAGATAGTACTGTTGTGTGCAGACTGCAAAATGTTACAAACATCTATTGGTGGTACATTTTTAGAAAGTTAAAGATCGTAAAAACAAAAGACAAAGATTTTCAGAAGTCTTTAATTATAAGTCTTGTCTCTGTGGCAATAAATAAACATGGACCATAATGAAATATTAGGTTTTAAGTATGATGTTTATAATCTTTGGAGTAAAAGTAAAGAGAAAATTAAGCTGTTCTTTTTAATATTATGTCAATGCACATTCATAACTCAGGATTATTACATATATCAAACTTATTTTAATTGAAAATGACCAGTTTTAATCAAATCATAACTGGAAGTGGACTACAACTGCTAAATTGAGCTGTAAGAAATTAGAGTAGTTTTATGAAGTTGGTTCAAAATAACTTTCAGCTACCGGTAATTTAAAATTGGGATAATTTCTCAAAACAAAGGAAGCTATCACCTTATTTTTTATTTTTGTAATGGGAATTAAAACAGAAGTGTAAGTAAAATGGATCCAAAGGACCTATCATGGACTTTGTCTGTTACGGCACATATCATTATAAGGAATTTATTTAGCATTATGTCCTCAGGACAGATGCCATAACAGGGGGCCAGTTCTACAGGGGCACTGGCCCCTGTTGGCCCCTGTCTAGAACATGACCACTAATGATCGAGTTTTTATTTCTATATCTTTGTGTTTTGGGATATGCACTTTTTTTCCCCCTCTTACTGAGGATGAGTTGTTGCTCTAAAAAATAAAAACAACATTTAAATAAAAGTTTACAATTAAAACATGCATTAGAACAGGGTTTGCTATTCTTATATGTATTATCATATTAAAAGGTACATGCACACACATTTTTTATAGCACGATAGCTTGAGAAGACTAAAATGAGCTTGAAATAAAGGCTCTATTAGCACTTGCAACAATCACCCAGGAGGTAAAATAGCATTACTGCTAATACTAAATCTTAGAGACATTTTTTAGTGGTCTGTGTGGAAGAAAACAAGAGCTTAACCCTTGAATTGATTAGGGATGGGAAAAATATTGATATGTGAATAAAAAATATAGTTAATTTCAGGGAAAAAAAAGCAACAGATACCCAGAACAAACTGGACTCGTAAGCATATAGAGCATGTTTGATCTCCTTGTTAAAAAATTAGCTGGCTTCCTTTTATGAATTAACAGATTATTGCACATTTTGCTTATTTATTACTTTTGAAGAACATGAGAACATGAGAATCAATGAATTTTGTTCTTTTCTTTTTTAGTCAAAATGTGTTTAGCTGATCTCAATGGATCCATAACGCACAGTAATATGCCAACATCTAATGTACAAATAGCATAATCTTGCTAAATAAGTGCATTACAGCCATTCCTTCAGCTACACAAAGCAGCCACTCAAAGAGTAAATAAGATAAAGTGTTTCCTTTTTCTATTCAATCAACTATTATCCTTTTCTATTTGTTCGAAAATTGAATCAGTATTGTCTGTTCTCTTTGACAAACAGAACATCTTGTCATCTTGAAGCGGTAATGAAACCCCTCCTTCAGTTTTCTTACTTGGCCCATTGATCACTAATTACCTAGTCAGGTCACTGTTCATGTAATCGTCTCTGGTGACATTACACCCTTAAGTGTTGTGTCACACTCTCCAAACGCCAGAGAGGCTGGTAACAATATGAAGCGAGCTGAGGCACAGTAGAAAATAAAAGAAATAAAATTATTTTGTTGGCTACATCAAATCTGGCTGCTTTAATAGACCGACAGTCTCTGCAGGGTTTAGACTTACCCTGGAGGAAATTGAGGTAAATGGGAAAATAACCCATAATTCATGCTTTTTTTCCCACAGCAGCTAAGCTTCTTTCCTGGTATCTTCATAAAATCACTAAGACACTCAAAAAACAAGCTTCACAGATAAGAAATGTACCTTCTGTTCTTGTACATTTTCTCTTTTCTGTCCTGTTCCTTTGCCTTGATATCTAACATTTAATGGACCAAAGTTGGAACAGAGCACATCAATCCATGTAATTCCTTACTTAATGGCATATCAAGCAAAAAAAAAAAAATACTATTGCTAAAAGCAGAGAACCCTGGAACATTTTTCGTGGATTGAATTCATCATGCGAAAAACTGTTTAAAATCACCCATGTATTTGGATTCATATTCAGAAGGCAGTGACCTGCTTTATTGGACAAAGTAGTGCATAATCAAAATGCTTGCTCACTTATTACACTGTCACTTTTATAATATTTAACATAATCCAGTTTTTGATTTGCACTCGGCTGCATACTTAGTTAGACTGCAGAATTATTATTATTAATAATATTATAATCATCATCATTTTTTTATGTGTCAGCAGGATAAATGCTGAAAGACTGAAGCCACAAATCTACGATGAGTTCTTATATATAGCTCAATAATGTGCATGTGAGTAACTACTACTAATCCTTCATTTTCAATACAAGTGTTTATATTGTGACTATTGGAATACTTTTATTTTATCCATCCATCCATCCATCCATCCATCCATCCATCCATCCATCCATCCATCCATCCATCCATCCATCCATCCATCCATCCATCCATCCACCACGCTAATCCCTGCTTAGGTCGTGAGGTACCCTGGTGCCTATCTCCAGCTGTCAAGGGGTGGGAGGCGGGGTAGACCCTGGACAGGTGTCCAGTCTATTGCAGGGCAACAGAGAGACAAACAACCATTCCCGCACACGCTTACACCTAAGGAGAATTTAGAGATGCCAATCATCCTAAGAGTCATGTTTTTGGACTGTGGGAGGAAGTAAATTACCCAGAGAGAACCCATGCATGCACAGGGAGAACATGCAAACTCCATGCAGAAAGACCCCAGGCCGGGGATCGAACCCGGAACTCCAGTGCCACCCACTAATACACTGTGCAGCCCTATTTATTTCATAATTATAAAAATCAATAGCTATTATGAGAGATGTGATTCAAATTGCCATGATTAACCCTATTATTATTAATGATGTTAAAGTAAAGACAAAAGGTAATATATTAAAAAACAATTTAATTTCCATTGCTTTATTCAAAGAGACATCATAAGAAAGCACATATTTAACTACAGTACTACTGATACCTTTATCAAGATTTATTCTCCCACCCCCACTTTGACCTGTAACTTTGTAGAGGACTAGGTAGATAACTTTCATTCTAAAATTTCAGACATCATTGATGCCATTGCTCCTATTAGAATCAAGGTCATTACTGAGAAGAAAATATTTAAATATCCCAAAATCCAAGAGAATCTTTCTTCTCTTAGCTCATTAACAAAAACATTAATAATGATCATTATCTGCCACAGTTGACTGTTTAACAAACCCAATTGTGATTGTATTTGAACATTTGAACTCCACTCTACCAGGGCCAAAATAAATGTGCTAACTTCTTCACTGGAACAAAAAAAAAAAAAAAGATCAGAAGACTAGTATATCAAGCCCGGTACCAAATTTTTTCAACTGATTTTGACAAAATTTCCTGATTTAACCAAATTCATGCATTTATTGCCTTTAGTATAATTGATTACTGCATCAGTGGCTTTATAGGTCTGCCCTAAAAGTTGATTAGACAGCTGCAGATGGTCCAGAATGGTGCTGCCCATGTCCTTATGAAAACTAAGAAATCAGAGCACTTCATCCAAGTTCCTTAAACTGGCTTCCGGTTTCTCACAGCATATACTTTAAATACTTTTCTAAGCCTATAAATCACTGAACGGCTCAGCAATTTGTCACTGTATCAAACAGCCAGACTTCTCAGGTATTCTGGTCCTGCATATTCTGGATCACATCCAAAGATTGGGCAGCAGTTTATAGTTCTTATGCTCCATTAATCTGATATAGGGTGCTTTGACTGGAGATTAAAACTTGTTTGTTTTGAGAGGCTTTTGACTGGGCTGTTTAAACATTAGTATATGTTTGTAATCTAACTTATTTCACTTTGTTATTAATTATTATATTACTTGTTTTTTTATCATATTCTTATTGTTTTATTGATTCACATTTATTCTCTTGAACATTTCATATTCATAAAAGCGACATTATGTAATTTTTTACAGTAAAATATCTTTAATAAGCCTTTTTATCTGATCCTTTAAGATTAAAACATTGATTAGCAGACTGACATCTCAGTGGTTCAGTGTTGATGCATCTTTAAGCCCATATTTTTGGCAGATGTTACGTCAGGCGCGTCCATGTTAATGGGTCCAATCTAGCAAACAATCAAATTCAGTAGGGATTTTGTGGAAAGTCAGAGGCTCCACTGCACTTCTGTTTTTTCCATAATGACTCTTCAATTATTTAATTTCCTCTCTGCCACCCAAATGTTGTTTTTTGTTTTGTTTTGTTTTTTTGTGCACTTTAAATAAGCATGTGTCTCTACTTTATGACATGATGTACCCTTTGTTTGCTCTTTAGGGCCAGATGAATTCTTGTTTTGTACTGGGTTCGCCAAGAGGCCTGAAGTTTGACAGGTGCTGTAATTAGACCATCTAATTGCAGATAAAGCTAGTATCCACCAGGTGGCAGTGTAAGCTAATAAAAGAAAACAAACACGTGTACATTTTTCTTCCTTAAATAAAGTCAAAAGTTACTGTAACAACTTCTGAAACTAGCTGTCTTAGAAAAATTGCCCTTAAATTCTAATCTGAGAAATATTTCAGCAATGCAGGATGGTTGTAAATTGTAGATTGAATTATAAGGCTTAGCTGTAACAAAGAAATATAACTGGAACAAAATCTTGTCAACAGCAGGTGTAGGTGTTATGTGCCAGAATGGAATTTGCTGATATATTGTTTTTTTCCCAGTCAAACACAAGTTCGAAATGATTATAATCAAACAATGAACATTTTGAAGTTTTATCTCTATTTAAACTTGCATTTAAATTTGCTTTTCTATTCAGTCCCATGTTAGCAAATTTATTGTGTGGTTTGTACAGTATTTATTTGTTTCATACAGAAAGATCATATCTGAATGCTAGCATTTTGAAAACAAAGTCAGGCTGTAATTTACTTAACAATTTCTCATTTAAATAATTCAAACCAGTCTCTTAATTGGGAAAAGTGTCATACTCTTTACCAAACCCTGAAAGCAAATATTAATCTTAGCTTTATCCTACCTACATAGTTAATCCTCTTGCAAATAAACCCTAGAACATTTTCATTCTGATCTTATTCTTTACAGGGTTCAAATACTATAATGCAATTAGGATGGCTGTATATTTACTTTTAACAACTTTGAAACCTCAATGTTTTTATCTCGACTGGGCTTGATGTGCCAGATGCACAGTGCTGATCTAAGAAGTCACTGAACTTAGCATAACACCTTAAAGGGTTCATAGAATGATTCTATAGGGTATTTGGTGCTGGTCCTTAAGGTCTCCGAATAGGGTGTGTAACATAGGTTGGGCTGAAAATGCCATATTTGCTGTTCTATGAGCCCTAATGCAAGCTGTGCGCTAATGAGCTGTGCGCTGATTGGTTGTTTTACAATGAGCAAAGCTGCTGAGCAAAGACGCATCATAGCAACAAGCACTCACTCACTGAAACATCAAACTGTTGATATGGTAGAGTGACCAGACATCCTCTTTCTCCTGGACATGTCCTACTTTTCATACCTAAAAAAATGTCCTGGGGAATTTCAAAATCGTCTGGGATTTTGGTCGACTACAGTGTAGCATGTAGTCGAAACACACCGGACATTCGAACGGAGGCCTCAGCTCCGGGGCTGGTCCGAGATTCCCGGCGGATGGGGGCAGGGAGCCAGCGGGGGACCGAGCGACTTAATCAGACTCAGTGACGGTAGCCTGGACACAGGCAGCCCCGTGCTTCCCCCCGCCTGCCGCCCCTCCTGAGGACGGGCAGCTCATAGCTCTCTGCTGAGGTCCGGTCCAGTCAGACGCCAGCAGTCGACACTTTATACCCACTATCCCTTGTGCCAATGAACCAGTGGGCTGGTCTGTATGTCAATTTCGAGGGGTGACAACAGTACAGGCCAGAACCAAATAATCAAGAATCAATTCAGGGCTCCGTTTGGATTTGCAGAGAAAGGAGGTGTAGATGGGGTATGAACTTCTCTGTACGTCCATTTCACCCACTGAACTATCGTTATTCATCTATGACAATGTAAACTCGGTTTTGCATTCTATGATCCCTTTAATACTAAATGGTACAATTCAGCTGGAAGCTTTTATTGCATTATGATTCCACATGAGAGTTGGTTATATAAAGGGAATTAATACCTCCAGGTCTGGCTTTATGTCGCTGCCTGTCTGTTTGTTACGGGTTTGGATATAACATTTTCTGCAGGGTTTTAAAGTTCAATGCCCCAGCATATTCAAATCTTAACATCCAAAACAACCCTAAGGTCAAACAACCAGTTGCTCTTGAATGTTTGCAGCCTCCAAACTGTGAAATATCTCTCAATCCATATAAGAGTTGCTTATAATCTCAAGGCTTTAAAGAACCCACCTCTACTCATTGGCTTTCATATTACCGTAAGTAGGTATGTCGCTGTTCCTTATTTGATGCTGTTTCTTTTTTAAAAATTACACTACTTTATTTATATCTTCTGTGTTATTTTCTTTTTTATCTGTAAAATATCTTATTTTAGCTAAAACATGTTTGTTGTTAACTGCTATAAATGTGGTCAAATGTGAACAAACACTTTGTAGTCTAAGTGTTTTAATGCATTTTACCACCATCCTCTGCTTCTTCTACAGGACAGCACATCTTGAATTCTGCTAAAGTCGTTCCCTACATTTTGCTGTTTAGAGTTGGACGACTACATTTGATTCTGTTCTCACAACGAGTTCTCCTTTACAAATTGAGCACAGATTATGTGCCAGGACATTGCTGGAGCCAAGTTTATGTCATTATTTCTCAGTATTACAGATGAAGCTTTTTATTTCAGGAAAAACAGCTCATGGAGGGTTTGGTTTGAGATTTGGCTTTAATAATAGTAACCCATTGTTTGCAGTATCAGACACATTATCTGACATAATTAATCACTGAATCACAATAGCTGAGCTAGACCGTGATATTAGTATTTAAATTATATTAAAATGGGGCTGTTTGTAGTATATTCTGTGATGTTACTTTGTGGTCGTTGCGCATTCTTCCAATTATAGGAGAACTTGCAACTGTCTTCTGTCTGGGTAGTCCAGGTTCCCACAGTCCAAAACCATGAGACTAACTGTCCTGTCTAGACTGCCCCCATGCACAGTGGTTAATACTGTGTGTTTAGGTTGTCCAGTGATAATATGACCTGTCCAGGGTGTACTCCAGCTCTTGGCCAAAGACCATTGGAGAAAGGAAGCAGCCCTTTACAACTCTGCAAAAATAGGTATTCGTGTTACAAGAAGGACTGGATGAATGTTTAAAGAATTATGTGATTTACATTTGTTAGATATTTTTTTCTACATAAGGCTGAATTAATCTAAAACTACAGTCATATGAAAAAGTTTGGGCACCCCTGTTAATGTTAACTATTTTTATTTCTAAGTATTTGGATGCTTGCAACAGCTATTTCAGTTTAATATATCTAATAACTGAGGGACACAGTAATATTTCAGTATTGAATTGAGATTTATTGGACTAAAAGCAAATGTGCAGTTTGCATTAAAACATAATTTTGACAGGTTCAAAAACATGGGCACCTCAGCAAAAAAGAGACATTAATTTTAGCAGATCCTCCTTTTGCAAAAACACAGCCTCTAGTCGCTTCCTGTAGTTTTTAATGAGTTTCTGGATCCTGGAAGGGACCCTCAACTTTAACAAGATTCCCAGTGCCAGCATTGGCAGCGCAGCCCCAAAGCATGATGGAACCTCCACCAAATTTTTACAGTGGCTAGCAAGTGTTTTACTTGGAATGCTGTGGTTTTTTTTGCCGCCATGCATAATGCCTTTTTTATGACCAAACAACTCAATCTTTGTTTCATCAGTCCACAGGACCTTATTCAAGAATGAAGCTGGCTTGTCCAAATGTGTTTTTGCAAACCTCAAGCGATTCTGTTTGTGGCATGTTTGCAGAAAAGGCTTCTGTTGCATCACTCTCCCATATAGCTTCTTCTGGTGCAAAGTGCCCTGAATTGTTGAACGATGCGGAGTGACACCATCTGCAGCAAGATGATGCTGCAGGTCTTTGGATGTGGTCTTTGGGTTGTCCTTGACTGTTCTCACCATTCTTCTTCTCTGCCTCTCTGATAATTTTCTTGGCCTGCCACTTCTGGGCTTAACAAGAACTGTCCCTGTGGTCCTCCATATCCTTACTATTTTCCTTGCAGTTTAAATCCCTGAGAAAACGTTTTGTATCCTTCCCCTGAACGACTATGTTGAACAATCTTTGTTTTCAGATAATTTGAGAGCTGTTTTGAGGAGCCAATGATGAATCTTCAGAGGAGATTCAAACAAGAGGACAACTTTCAACTGGCCACCTTAAATACATTTTCTCATGATTCGATACATCTGGCCATGAAGTTCAAATCTTAATGAAGTTACAAAACCAATTTTGTGTTTCAGTAAGTCAGTGAAAAGTAGTTTAGGGTATTCAAATCAATAAAATGATTCAGGAACCCAAATTTTTGCACATTAAGTTTTTTTAATGCATATTGCACACGTTCTGTCCAATAAACTTCAATTCAATACTGAAATATTACTGTGTCCATCAGTTATTAGATATATCAAACTGAAATAGCTGTTGCAAACACCCTAAATATTTAGAAATAAAATTAATTAAGATTAACAGCAGTGCCCAAACTTTTTCATATGACTGTAAATAAACCCAACTTTGATACAATACATTTTACAGATCTGATTTCTGTGGCAGATCATCCTAGTCATGTTTTATGCATTCTAAGCAGAAACTCAAATCATAACCTACTCAGTTATGATGACTTTTGTTGTTGGCGTAATTTGTAAGTTATTGACCTGTTTCTTCTGAAAGGATTAGTCAAAAGCCAAATTAAGCTTGAATGTGCTAGAGAACTGTGGAGTAAGCTAAAGATAAAATGTAACAAGATGTGGGTCCTTAAAGATCTGGGATTGAGACCCCGGTCTTAAAAAAAATGAAATGGCTGCAGACTCATGATCCCGTTACAACATTCGTCCCTTTGCTGTCACAGTACTAGACATGCTGACCAGAGTCTATTCTCTCAAGCTGATAAGTAGAACATAAGGTAAAGGAAGTTACCTCTGTAATTCAACTATTTTCAGAGCTGTCCTAAGGCAGTCAAGAGCTAAGCTTTTTCTTAGGGCTCCCAGGCCATCAGGGGGCCCATTTAAGCCATTCAATTCTCTGACAGCACTGTAAACATTTTAGTTAAGGTGTATTTCAAGTCATTTCTGGAACGCTAGTCTTTTTTACTACAGTTTCAAATCACCCAACACATTTTAATATCAGACCAAAAAAAAACAACATTGGGGTGGTGGGGTTGAGTAAAGGACTAAAACTACAGCATCTGAACTAGACTGTGAAAAGGGTCTTACTCTCCAAGCCCAGTAACTGGTTGTGCCCCTCTTGGCAACGAAAACTTGAAAACTGAAATCAACATTTCTAATCATTTCTAATCTATCATAAACCTGCTTATCTCGTGCATTTAACACATTTCACCCAGATTTATTTTGTCAGAAACCCCAGAAGACTCAGGTAGCGGCCTAAACAATTGTGTGGATCAGAGACTACTGACAAACTATATAACTAGGTAGTCAACAGCACAGGGGATGGTACTGTCACCAAAACTTTTTACACTTTGCACCTACAAATTCCAGGATAGGTCCTGTCATTAATACTTGGATGTAGATGTGGGGTGTATCAGAGATGGACAAGAAGCTAAGTACACTCAGCTGGTGAACTGCATTGGAGCATGGTGTGCCAACAGTCATCTGATCCTGAATGTGAACAAAATAAGGGAGATTGTAGTTTTCAGAAGAGAAAGGCAAGTGTGAAATGCCATTAACATAATGGGTAAAGAAGTGGAGGAGTATAATATCTTGGTGTTCACCTGAAAAGCAAAATTGACAGGAGACACAACTTTAAAGTTTTCTACAAGAGGGGGTAGAGCAGATTGTACTTTTTAAGGAATCTTAGGTCCTTCATTGTGTTGTGACAGGGGAGCTGGCTCAGAGCTCGTCTGCCTAGCTGTGTGTTTCCTGGACGGGGCCGCTTGTGGAGCTTGTTGGCAGTTACCTTTTGTATCTCTGCTTCTTTCTGTATGTCTGCTTCTGTCTCCTTGAACCTCAGCAGATCAACTCAGTTGATCCCTTGCCCCTATCATCGCAACCCAAAGCCCTGTACAGGAGAGCAAAAGACCTCACCTCTTCAGCCAGACGCCCCTTTCAAAGACTTAGACAGGTATGGGGCATAACATAAATCAAAATTGAACAAAAAACTTTAAAAAGAAACTCAAGCAGAAGTACACAAGGGGAACCTCATAACAGTGACTGAGGATGACGAGGTAATATTATGACCAAATATGGGAATACTACTAAGGGATGATGATTTGATATGGAATGCCAATGATGATTGCGTCATTTTTTTTACTATTCAATTGAAGAGAGTTCTCAGCTATCTATTCCGTTATCTCCTCCAGGCAATCCTGAAGTGGAGTTGATAGAACCGATGGGAGTGTTACTGTGTAACAGTGAAATGAAATCTTGTGTTTATGGATTTGACCAAGTGGGAGCCTATAGTCAGACTGTATTGGATAGTGAATTTTATTGTCCAAGTGCCACTTGCCGGTATGATGCCGATATGACCGGTTTAGTGTGGTTGCAGAGAGTCCTACCTTAGTCTGTAGCTGGTGGAGCAGGATGTAATGGTCCATGCAGTTGAGAGGTTGAGCAGTAGGAGCAAAGATGGTGAGCCCTTGTTCGCAGACATAAGTAGGTCATTCATGATGCTGACAGAGCTGTCTCCATGCTGTTGGCTGACCGAAAACCAAACTGGAATTTCTCATACAGGTTATAGATGTGAAGATTATTGTGGAGTTGGACTTTTTCAAAGAGCTTTAAAAAAAAAGCCAACTTTGAAATGGGTCTGTAATGGAATAAGATCTCAGGGTCGAGGCAAGGCTTTTTCAGGTAGAGGCAGTGGAATTTTGAGAGCTGAAGCGACCTGACAGGAATGTAATGACTAACTAATGGTTTCAGTGGTTAATGGACTGAACAGACATCATAAAATCTGATTTTAACTCAGGGAAGCAAGACTGCAGTATATTAAATGTTCTGGGCTCTGTTTAAAATAAAGAAGCCCTTTTGGCAGACTATCTTCTCCAAGAGAGGTCTGTGACATTTCAATGTTTTCTCCATTTGAGTATAATGTCTCACTGATCAGGTCCTAAATCCCTTCTAGCCCTTTTACAAACTGACAGAAGTCAAGAATTTTGTTACACAACTGTTCTTGAGTTTCTTTAGTCTATAGGTATGATGTATAGCTTTTTTAGATATTTTCCTTACACTTGATTTTTGTCTAAATAGTTCTATTTACTTGATTTTTGTCTGAATAGTTCTATTTAAAGTTCCCTGAAGTTCAAGAGGTCTGGCATTAATTCAGACCGGACCATGGCTTTTTGCATTAAACTCAGCAATTCCAAGAATGTGTTTATTCAATTTATTCAATAGGTTGATTTGAAAAAAAGTATTCTAATTTAGTTAATTTTTTTGAGACAGCTACATTTAAATATAAATGTTGTTGCAAGGTAATTTATAAAACCGAATAAGAACTAAATTCTTATAGAGAAATATGTAGTTAGTCCAGTCATACAAATAACCAATTGCATGCATTCCAGTTTTGTTAATTTTACAGAACAATACAGCCAAGCTGCATCTTTGTTGTTGTTTGTTTTTTATCAAAGGAAACCAATTAAATTTATCGAGTTGCTGACTCCTTTACACATTCAAATTTGACTTATATTAAAAACTCTTTATAGATCTGTCAGATTTAGGAGTGTCAAAAATGTAAAGAATAAATAAATCAATCTTTAAATTCGGTACAAAGAAACTCAGACAAACTGCTATTAATACTAACAAAGAATCAATCAGTTTGCAATCTTTGTAAGCAAGAAAAAAAAATTCAGCACAATTTTCCATTCTCAGACATTTATTTATGGATTACATATAATTTATCTTCAGTGTTTGTTTTTTTTTATCTTTTAAATAAATGAGAAGTTTGTGGCGGTAATAATCATATTTGCAAACCTAAATTTTGCCCAGGGCCCATTTCAATCTTGGGCCAGCCCTGCTGATTCACCATGTTCAAAGAGGAGCTCTTCACTGTTCTTTCCAGCAGATCTATGGAAACAGTTTCAGGATCCTTCTGGACTGAAAAAGTGCGAGCTGTTCATATTTGGGACGAGAGCAGAGGGCTTCCAGTCAGGCTGATAAAACTGGATATTTAGAGTCCGTGCCCAGTTTGAAAACACAGTCTTCTCTGTGATGAAACGGTGGTGGCTTCCTATTCGACTTCCCTCGTGAAGGAGGTACATGGAGCACTCATCTGGCCCTGAGGGTTCGTAGTAATGATACGGCACCATGGGATGTGAGGAGGATCTTCATAGGGGTAAGAGGAGAGAGAGACGAGTTAGACTTGAAAGTCAAAGTGCAGGGAAGGAATGGAAAAACAGTGTGGGGATAATTATGAGAAGCAGGGGTGGAGAGGGCGAGTACAAGAGAATCACAGCGGGGAATGGAAAAGGAGACAGGAACAAAGAGAAAACAGAGACATAAGAAGAATCTGAGCTCACAGACACACTCATTATTCTCTGTAATCTTCCTCTGATGCTCTAAGTCTGCCCTACATATTTCAAACCGTCTCCTGTGCCCTTAATGTGAAAACAATAACGCCAAACATTTCAGTGACCCTGAACATAACAGAGGCATACTAAACAGCTAACTAAACTCTGTTTTAAAACTTAGAGTGTGATATTTAATAAAGATGCATTTTACAAGTCACGAAAAATTCTGCAGACAAGAAATGCAATGCTGATCTTGCAAGTTAGAGGCTAAATTATAGATGCTCATGATGAGATTTCCTTATACTGAGAAAAGGCCCCAGATGTTAGGATCAGAACCACACACGAAAAGTGTGTCACTTGAGCTGTATGTTCATTGGCCCTTCTCTAAGAGAATATGACAAACTAATCCTATTTAGCCATGCGCAGATAATAAGGCTTAGATGGTAGGAATAGCCAACTAAACATTACATTTTATTAGGGTTCAAAGCAAAAAGCGCAAACCTTTTGAAGCAAAACGAATTCTTCTGAAAGATATGCTTACGTATAAGTAGGTTGAGCTTTACTGAAATATGGGAGCAGTCGAATTATCAGTGAGTCCAACCTAAATGCAGAGGAATTCTGAAAATATTGACCAAGCACTTCAGTAAGGAGCTCCTGATATAAACAGCAACTGATCCATAAGAGACCGACATAACTTTGGTGAAATAAACAGTGTTAGGAATCCAGTTTGTGTGGGTTGTTTGTGTGTTTCTTCTCTCTCCACCACCAGGTGGTGCCCTGTCCTCATTGGGCCTCCCTGCACACCTGCTGCTTGTTCGTTCATTGCTGGAGGAGTATTTGAGCATTGGGCTGTCACTACCTCGACGCCAGAGTGTTGCCAGTTGCCAGTTTTGGGTACTCTAGCCAAGCTGAGATTAGCAGAGTCTAACCTAGCTTTTTTTTTTCTCTGAGTCTTATGAGTTTTTGTCTTTGCTCTTTGGCAGGAAGCCTTCCTGTGAAAACTGGAAACCTGGACCTTCTCCCCCTGGAAGGAATTACTGAGTTTACACTGAGCAAGGAAAACCTCCACATGATCCGTTCAAGTCCCCATCGGAAATCCAAGTAGTCTGCTCCATTACTCTTCTGGGTCCAATGTAAGTCTACCTGTTCACTCTCTAACGAGTTCTCTCTTTTCTGGATGATCCCACACAGACTGGATTCAAGGATTGACAAGAACCCCCTCAAACGTGAGTCCCTCTCCAGCATAATTCAAGCTGCAGTCTCATTTCCCACGGTCCCTGAACTTATCTCTGTGATCTCTCCTTCAGACTTTCCAGTTCCTGTTCACCAGTCCTTTGAGTCCAGATCCAACCTCTGTTTACATACCTTCAAATAAACCTGTTAAACTTTTCCCCGTGTTCTCTGAGTGGTTTCTCTGCATGTGGGTCAGAATCCTTAAACCGATCATGACATTAAGAACAGAAAATGAGACGATGGGGGGAAAGAATCCACGTTTGATATGACATATATCCTGTACAATCCAAATACAAGGCAAACACGTATTTTAGGGTAAAAATATGAACATTAGTTTATTTCCTTTTACTGAATCTCAATAGAGTGCATAGACCTGTAATGTCATTACCCCTGTATATGCTTAATATTTTTAGAAAAATATCCTCTCAAAGACACAATCCTTTTTATTCTCTACTGCAGTGGATGGATAGAGGATACTTGCCATTTGTCTTACAGATTTTATGTGGGAAGCTAAAGAAAATGGTTGGTAAACCAGTTTGTTTAAGTAAGATTTACACACTCACCTGCAGAAATCAGGGGGCACCATACCAAATACCTTGATCCTGTCACACAGCTCCAGGGCTATAGCCATGGTGAACCAGCCGGTGCTCAGCCAGGAGTTGGACCTCTTTCTGGATTGAATTCACGAGAGGATTAACATGTCTCAGTACACACAGACACATAGCATGGCTGCTTCTACAAACAGAGCACAGCTGTTCCTCATATTTTATATGCATTGTGCAGAACAGAAAAGGACTTGAGAAAATGTGACACAATTGCTCAAAGTGACTGCATTCTCATTCTAATACACATCAGCTTTTCATCCAGGGAATTCATTGTTTAAATGCAAATGAGCTCATATGAATAGCTGGATTCACATCAGTCAGCTGCCTTTATTTATTCCACTTTTTATCATGTTCACTCACCCAGTGTTTTTTCACAGTAGAAATCCTTGTAGTTTTACCAAAATCCTCGTTTTTTACAGTTCTTTTTGGTTTTAGTTTATAAACAGCTATATGTCTACTTCTTATCACAGGCTGATAGTTCTTTTGTATAAAAAAAACTAAACATGTGCAATGAATATTTACCTATCGATTCCTGTTTCCTTGTTGAATAACTCATCAAACTTCAGCATCTTTGTCCTGGATATTGTGTACACTTTAAGTTTGGGAAGTAGATGTTTTAATAGTCTAAGGTTGTTGTAAACGTGGCCTCTACCATCCCGTCTCATGCAGCTGCTTGGTCCCCAGAAGATGAATATTGTTTCTTGACTCCCGTTAAGCAGCTCCTGTCTTCTCCGGAGAACCCTTTGCAGGCTAGAATGTGCAACAACACGCAGACTTGTGCGCCTGCCAACGTCCAGGTGATGACCTGCGCAGGGAGCATCATTCATCCGAATGACACATTCTGAGCGGTCAATTTCCTTGCCCCTGTTGCTATCAGTCAGGTGGCCAGAGCTGGTCACTAGGGCGCATGTACTGCAGTGCATCCTCAGAGGCTGTAAATAAAAAAGGGAGTAAGGAAGAAATTAAACCAGAATAGTCGTTTTTTTTTTTTTCGTAAATCTTTCGTGCTGTTTTTATTAACAGATCAAGCACCTTTTAAAAGTATTCAGACCCTTTGAACCTTTCAGATGTCTCTCACTTAATGTCCTTTTGCTACAATCAAGTCTTTTTAAGTTTTTCTTTATCAACCTTATAGCATATTTTAAACCTTTTCAAACCAGATTACATGTACTCATGTACCTCTACATATTAGCTTTCAAACTTTACCAAAAATTCTCTGTTGGATTAGAGTCTAGACTTTTTTAGGCCACTGTAGAACATGTTTTAAACCCTGTCACTGCAGTTTCTGCTATTATCTAGGAAATATCACCATTGCTCTATCAGTGTGTGAAATATCTGTATTGCAGAGGACTACAGTAATTGTTGGTTAAAATATTCCAAGAGTTTTAAACTCAGTTTTCATGCTATTGTAGATTGAGCTAGCTGAACTGTCTCGAGGGGGCAGATATGATTATCTGACACGGGCGACTTTGTCAAAAAGATTACATGACTGCCCTAATCCTTAGGTGTTTGAGTTTTGAGTTTATTTTATGCCTCTATTTTTGTGCTGTAGAAGCACAAAAATAGCTGGCAAAAATAAAAATCAAATGTTAGTTTTAGTTAATTTCTTTGTGGATTGGCTATTAGTTCACTTTTTGTTCTTTGTTCTTGTCACACTGCCCTGCTTTTCATTTATCTCCCTTCTGGCTGCTTTTCCAGTATTTTCCAGTCAAAGCTCTCCTTGTCCAATCTGTCAGTTTAACTTTTTTCCTGAACTATTTTGTGTCTTACTAGGTTTTCATGATATCACGTTAACTACTGACCTTTGAGGCCTGCACAGCTGTTTATATGCTTACATTAAATCACATAAAGCCTGCACCAGTCTGTAGTGGAGCTGAGCAGCTCCTTTTGTGAAATACTTTTACTGTTTGTAAAAAGGATCGCTACCACAGGTCATTCATCCCTGCTGCAACCAGACTCTAAAACTGTGACACTACAACGGCAATAACTTGTGCAATGTATAATGTTCAATTACTATTTAACACCCTGTGCAACAAACTGTTTCTTTATATTTGACACCCAGTGATATAGCTTTATAGATAAAAACCCAGCTATTAAAAAAAAAAAAAAGAAGAGATTTCAGCTATCATTTATATATAAGTTGAACACACTGTATAAACTGTATATACCCCCATGCACCTTTTCTTCCTTTGGCACCGCCCTCTTCTTTTTGAATATTTGAGCTGATGTGTGAGCCAATCAATAGGCATTTGGCCCCTGTGCTTGCTGCACTAAGGGGGGACTATTTGTACAACCGTCCCATGAATTAGTTAATTTCCTGCAGGCAGCACAAGGTGGATCTTGCCCCATTTATTTGAGAGCAAAAACTGTTACTGTCCTTTTATAAACCAAACTGTAGAAAGCTAACAGTAGTCTGTTCTCTCATAATACATCATCATTGCAGGATCAAATGTTATATTATACTACATGGTCATACCCAGTACTCGAGTTGAGGGAGGATGGCAGCCCCCTTCTTAAACAGATCTTAAAAATCATCCCCTTCTTAAATGACGATTCCCCCCCATACTATCCCCTGTGGCATTTTATCACTGAATGTGTAAATTTCTATTATATATTGAGATTAATGGCAATAATATTGCCCTTTCAACATTTAGCAGGCTACTAGTAGTGCACAGGCTGCCCTGTTCTGAACAGCATCATGGCCAAGCGTCGAAGACAATGCTATTAGAGGGAACGTGAAAATAAGGAGGGGAGAGAATCTTCCGCAGGTTCCAGGTTCTAAGTTGCCAAGATCTTCCTCCCCTGCTTAGTTTGAGAAATAATGTGTTTACAATTATGCAAGTTTCTCCACATAATCATACCTATTCTCTGTGATTGTAGTATGAATTTCATAAGTCTGGGACAATAAATGTAAAAATGAGGAGGGGAGGGAATCTTTGGCAGGTTCTAAGTTTAACAAATAAGGTGTCATAAATGATCTAGAATGGTGGTGATAGCAAAATCGGGAATTGGCATCCACTAAGCAGAGAATTTATTCATCACACACTGGCTGTAGCACACCTAGTAAAATGCTATTAATTCAAATTGATCTGTCCAACAAAACTATCCATTTTAAGGCATCCATGTATAAGAAATATGAAAACATTAAGAATATGTTCATTCACGTTCATATTTCAATCCGTTTCTCATTAATGGGCGTGAGTTTAGGGTGATGCGTGCTCCTGTGACAGGGGAGGTAATTGCACATCAGAGGAACCCATAAGACAGAATCGAAGCAGGGGTGGATTTAGGAAATTTGCGGCCCTAGGCAAAGGCAGGTATGTGTATGTGGCCCTCTGAATTTTTGGAGAGTCAAAATGCAGTTTGAGATATCTCAAATGACGTAATCTTATTTGTCATTCAAAGTGTCACACAGCCAGAATTATAATCAAGGTATTTCAGTTAATTTGAACTAGTCAAAACTATATATTTTTTAACAATTACGGTATGAAATATCCCCCTAGTGCTGTCACTCAGCTGCCCCAACAGTTGCCTGCAGAATGTTGCAGGGTTGCAATGGTGCTGGCTCTTCTTGACAAAGTTGTTTCAAAATGCCACAATATAGAAAAAACTCGGGAGGGGATGTGCGGAGAACAAGAACTTTTTGAACTCTGTGACCCATTTCAAATTAATTATAATTTTTTTCATATATTAAAACACTTTTGTTGGTCCAAATTTAGAATTCTTCTTCAATAGTTTATCTTCTCTGCTTTTCTCATCCCTTCACCAGTGTTACCAACTCCCCAGCAAGAAAGGCCGCTATTGGCTGTCCTATAAAGCGCTAGATAATGCCTGTCACCCAGTCAATGGTCAATAGCTTAGTTCGATGGACCTGTTAGAATAGTTTTAACTTATTCATTCATATATTTTATACAGGCTTATTTAATTTTCAGGCTAAGTCTAATGTATTTGAATATGTATGCAGTTTATTCGGATTATGAAAATTATTTCAGCTGTTTCATTTAAATTAATTGAATTTGAATAGAAAGATAAATGAATTGAAAAGATTCAGATATTCATTTGAAATGTTTAATGAGGTTTTGTTCCAAATCTAAATAGATTCATTGCCATATGATTTTCCAAAGTAAAATCAAAGAAGTGTCCTACCATGACTATGAAGCTGATAACAGTGGGAAATCAGTCCTTAACTATGTAGGGGCAGTGATAGCCATGCTAGTCCAGGGACTGAATGCAGTTCTACTGAAAGGTGCCTTGGTCAAGTTCAATGACCGGTGTACCTGACATGTAACAACTATACCATGCATAGTGCTTTAGGTTAATAGAATATATTAATTAGTCTATGTATACTTAAAAAAAATATAAAAATAAATCCACCATCCCCCTTCCTTTTTTTTTTTTTTTTTACAACTCGACTACTGGTCATACCCAAACAATAATGGAGTTCAGGATTGTGTAGAAAAATTGTTACACTGTCAAACTATCCAACTAGGGCTTTGGAGTTAAAAATGAAGAGGTCAGACGCTAAATGATCCTACGGAAGACTCCAGATGTGAATTATTCACAAACTTTATGGAAAATTCTATCAGCATTCTCAACTTGGCCCTGAGCTTCACACTCCACCAGCTTCTTAGATGCAGATAAATTTGTGAATATGTCTGT
>NW_015150498.1:683266-699061 GCF_000732505.1 Cyprinodon variegatus | reverse complement strand
GTACACACATTTAAGATTACCAGCAGTGCAGGTGCTGCCTCTCCTGTTGCTATAGCTATATTAGGCTATGTTCACACTGAAGCCTGAAGTGACCCAAATCTGATTTTGTTTTTTAACAATATACAACCTGTATTTGATTTTGATCTTTTCATGACAGTCTGAACACAGATTCTTTTTTTTTTTTTTTTTATGAGAGAGCCAAATCTATAGCCACTTGGATATATGGCCTGCCCTAACATACAAATATATACCATATATTTGGAAATGTGAAAAACCATGCAAAGCAATCGGATTTTACAAAAAAAAATCTGAACTAAACATTAATGTCTGCATTGTGAAAGTAGCCTTAGTGTTCCACTACCTATGTGATGTATGCACTGAATGATTGCTTGGTATGAATGTGTAACATACTGCTGAGTTTCAAAAAGAGGCTAAAATCCAAAGCCTTCTATAACATCTTTTGTAAACACATAAAACACAACCACAGTCTCTGTGCACAGAAGAACTCTTATTTTCTGAGACATTTCCCCAAAGCAACCATCTCATCAAGATGTGAGCTCTGTATAAGCAGACCCAATTCCTGGATACCAGGTGGGTAGGAGCAAATTACACACTTCGCTGCACAAGCCAGCCCATCCTTTCCAGGAGAAGTCCAAAATCATTTTTCTTTTCATTTCATTTCTACATACAAGAAGATACATAGACTCATTTCCTCTAAAGCTAATTACTCTTAAGTGCTTAATCATTTTAATTATTGGGAAACCTGGGATACACATGTAAAAGTCAGCCGTAGGCTGTACAGCTTGGTTTTGAGTTTAAACTGTGCTAGAAACTAAAAGTGTCATCGAATTTCACTCTGCAGACCTGCTTCCTGAGCTCTGACAGCTTGATTATTCCATAACAAAAGCGAAGGGGCTTTTAAAATCAAGTGAAGACGCTAGAGATGCAAACCACAGACCTTTGAATAAATAAACATTGAATGAAAAACAGTGCTCTTCGGAGAGAATCATTTATCCATATTTAACCATGACAAAAAAAAAAGAGAGAGTACTTCTTAAGTGTCCCTTTGTATACAGTGTCGTTTGCAGTTTCTAAAAATATTCTGGGAAATATTGCAAGGCCACAGGTTTTATGGAATGTAGTTTTTATTGAATTTTCATTTTTATCCTAAAACTCACTCCATACCACAAATTCAGGGGGAGTTACTGTCCCCTCCCCTCTGTCTGTTTTTCATTCATTGTCATCCACCAATATTTGTTTGTATATGGATATATGAATATTATGTATATATAAGGTAAATCAGTTGATTGCATCGACTCATTGACTCAACAGCATTCCCTCACATCAAGCAATGCTTAAAGTGACAGTGGAGAGACAAACTCTCTTTAAACAGGAAGAAACTTCCCTGAGGAATATCAATATCATTGATGGATATAGAGCAACAACAAACAAAACAGCAAAAATAGACCACACAGAAGATATACAGTAACCCCTAGAAGTTTGCTTCCACACCTGTATGAGATGAGAGGAACAGAAAACAGAGAGGAACAAAACACTATCGGGCTAAAACCTTAAAAAAACCTGAACAAAAAATTAAAGAAAATAAAATCACATTGTGAAACATGGTGGAGGCAGCATTGTGTTTTGAGGGTTTCTTTATCAAGGATGTGGAAGCAGACTGACGGGGAGACAGCTGTAACAAAATACAAGGATTTTTTTTGAGAAATACACATGCATTTGCAAAAATTGCCTTGTCAAAGATCTGAACTATTTGTAAAATCTGTTGCAAAAGTTTAAACTTATTGTTCAAAAAGTTTTTTCCCAGTGTTCTGACTGAGTTTGAACCACAGTTTAATGGAAAGATTCCATTCCATTGTCTGTCACACTTATCCCAAGCAGCATCATGAGGGGGGGCTGGTGTCTATCTTCAGCATTCTATGGGCAAGAGGACAGCCTGGACAGGTCTCCACTCCATCGCAGTGCAACACACAGACAAACATGACAAACAACCATTCACACACACCCTAACAAGCATTGTGCAAGGAAACCGAAGTACCCGGAGAAAACCCATGCATGCAGATAGAGAGCATGCAAACCCCACGCAGAAAGACCCCAGGCCGGGAACCAAACCCAGAACCTTTTTGCTGCAAGGCAGTGATGCTACCTACTGCACCACTGAGCAGCCATGATACAAACATGAATGAGAAAACATTAAAGGGGTTGTCCACACAAAAATGGGTTTGGGTAGTACAGTAAGTAGGTAAGTCAATTTATAAGAAAAGTACTTTTATACAAACATGGACATTACAAAGTACTTCAAAAGAACACTGTTTAGACAAATTACTTGTTAAGAGTGGGCCACATCCAGACGAGGTGGCGGATGTAGCCTAAGTCTCCATACGTGTACATGAAAAAATAAAGTACTGTTTCAATTTGAATGAATGAAAGTGGGACCTAACTTTTCATGTCTCAATTATAAAAATGGTAATTTTTCTTTCACTCCGCAATTATACGCACCTTTGTATGGATCTATCTCATAAAACCCAGATGACATTATTTAAAAATAATTGTTGTGTTTGAGAGGTGCAAATACTCTTTCTGAAATGTTCCTTTTAAGCAAGACGTGCTCATGAGTTCGTTCAGACCATAAAACCTGTCTAGACGTCACATTAAACTCCTCTCAGTTTCAAGCATCTCCAGAGCCAACGACAGCATGAAAATTTAATTCTGTTGGAGAATTCGAATGGGTCGTCTGCATTAGAGTTTTGGCAGTATGAGAATGTGAGCATGAATGTGTGTTTGAGCCCTTTTTAAAACATTGGACTCATCAAGCAGCAGAAGACCTTAGATGACACAGAGGTGAACTGCTCAGATGGATGCACACACTCCAAATAGCCCATAATAAGTTGCTATGATTAGTCTTTCTGGGACTCTAGCATGCAGCAGACACTAAAATCATTATAAGATAGGTGGCGAGGGACTCTTAAATGTATGCAAAGTGCCAAATTGAACATCAGGCTGAAAGAAGTAACAAAAAGGAGTCCAGCAGCTAAAATCAAGCTCAGTCCAAATCAACACCAGCCTCACGTTTTCTTCTTGTTGATCATTAGGCAGTCAGCAGCAGTAGCTAAAGTGCTTTCCTTCTAAATCCTCCTCAGCTTCAGTGCTGTCTGAGCAACACTCCAGGGTCTAACTGTATATCTTCTCTCTGAGGGGGAGGCATGATGTGTGAAGACTCAGTAACAATGCCCTCGGTATGAGTGATAGGTTTGTGCATTCTCGTGGCAAAAGAATACAGCATAGACAAAGCTTTTCTAAAAGGAATTTTGGTGGAAATCCATCTGGTTTTCTGCTTTTGTTACTAAATATTGTATGATGATCACATTAATTATGAATTGTAAAGGGGAGTAAAGCACAGAGTGAATTTAGAGCTGGCACTATTAGAGGAAAATTCAGCTTCCTACTTTAGATCATAGGAGATGGAAAAAGATGAAAAAGAATGTGGAAAAAATCAAACAAAGTTCTGTCTAACTGTACTTTTTTAGTAAAATACATTTTTACCTTTTATTAAAGAAATTATGAAGTAGCTTGCGAATTGGATCATACACTCCTTGACATATTTCCATTTTTAACCCCCAGAGTGCTCCTCAAGTGTTATATAGTGTGTGCAGCCCACTGCTCTATAAAGGGATGGTTAACCGTAGAGGACTTCTTTCCACACTGTGGGACAATAAGGAATATTTTTTTTTAATGAAAAAAGATCTGTAATAATTTTAATTATATAAGAGCTGAAAAACTGTAAATATGCTATAAAAAATGGAGACACTCAATTTACAACTTGAAAAAAAAAATGTTGAAGGAGATGATGACTTTTTGGATGTTTGGAATAAACTTTGTCTTAATGTATGCTCATTCTAACAGACAAAAGTTGTTTTTAAACTCAGTGAAACAAAGGAACTGGTATAAATTGTATTTTACTGAATCTTGTTCAAATGGTGAGACCCTAAAAATACATTTAATTTTTGTTATCCATGATGAGCGCTATTCAAACATTGGATGAATATTAATTATATAAATGTAATCTTTCTTTCATTTACTTGTTCTGTTTTATTGTCATCTTGTCTAGAAATTTTTATTTGTCTTGTCAAAAACAATAAATAAAACATTTTACAGCACATTTGCCAGGCCGCTTGTGCAATAAGTTGCTGTGTCAAGTTTATGCAGATAACACTTTTTTTCTTCTTTTTCTTCTTACTCATTGTTAGGTTATGGTACTGTAGAATGGGTATTGATTATATGGAATAGCTATTTGGAGGCCGTATCAACTTTTCACCACACTTCTAAATGTCTTTTTTTGAGAGATCTGAAGATATTCAGAAAACAGATGGGACTTGGTACAATTTTCTAATAAATATATTTTTGTACAAATACTTTTTCTTTAAAGTTGAGGAGGACACTGCATTTCCATATGTTTTATGTGATGACATGGATTAGATTAATATAGTATATTGAAAGGGCGGGAGCAGAAGGCCATGCTGTATAGTGTCACTTTTTTTTCTCTTGTTTTGAATATAAATCAAAATGATTACTTTCAAACTTACATAAATATTCCAGGGGCACTATTTGGGGTGGGGTAACCAGAGGGGTCCCTTACTGATCGGGCTGCTTCTATAGTAAGAAGCTCCAGCTGGTTGCCTAATTCCTACATTGCTAGTTCAGCACCTACATCCACAACCACCGACTATAAAACTTGTTAAAGGGTTTATATCTATGGAAATAATAAAGCGGAAACTACCAGTTATTGTATGTATATTTATGCACTTGGCAGACAATTCAATTGCAAGCCATCTACAAATGAGGACATAATGCAGTTAATTTTTAAGCCAACTTTAAGTTATTCAGAAGGAACATCCCCATTCAGGTTATGTCTTAGGTAAAAAGGATAGAAATATGTAAAATAGACTACATGCAATGACGGAGGCATTAATGTTTAGGGTTAGTAATGGTTAGTGATGTTTCAAAAGACACACACAGGCACCATGCTTTGAATCAGGACAGCAGCAAATGAAGAAGGCAAATAAACATTTAAAAATGGACTGAGCTATTACTCTGACAAGTTGATTTGAATGTAACTGAAATATAACTGACCTTAAACATAGTTTTCAATAAAGGTATTGTTTAGCAGTATGCCATGGTGTAGTAGTGTTTAAAAGAGGACAAAATGAAGCATTCTACACAATTATATTTAATTATATAATACAAGGATTTTAATAATCTTATATTGAGATTAATTAGTGGATTTTATAAATTCTGCACAAAATGTAAATTCATGGATATATTATCCATGAATTATCCATGAATCCATGAATATTAAGCAATAATACCTTCAGCTAGTTATGTTAGATGCCAGTGTTTTTTGTCTTATAACCACTTGTGTTTATAGCGTTCCTGTTTCATTATGAAAAATATTTACTTATAGCAACAGAAGCTTTTTTTTGTTTTTGTTTTATCTGTGTTTATTCTCTTTCTCATGTGGGACATGTGTCTCTGTGGCCACCCTGCCCCTGGGCCTCAGAGACACAGATTATATTAACCCTTTTTTTCTTCGATTTATAAATTTCAGCTTAAAGGACAAAATATGACAAAAAAGGGATAAAGTAATCAAAATTATTGAGCTTGAACTGTTGAAATTCAAACTGACAGGAAAGCAATCCCAATAGTGCAGTAGATATACCTCTCAACACCATAAACACACAGTTTCTACACTGCTTATTGATTAGTAGTAAGGGGCAGCACATGCTTTTATGTAATGAAATTTCATTTGAGCCATATTTAATAAAAAATGAAGATAAGAATTATGCTATGGCAGTTTCTGTGACAAATGCTTTTTTATTTGCCATCAGAAAAGTATGACTTTATTGACATGATGGAGCCTGCATGCTCAGGTCACTATCTATAGAAGCTAATAAACGACAGAGAAGTGATGTCCAATCCAGTAAAATACTGAATATTAGTGGAGGAATGTGCATAAAGACACATCGCAGTAGAGGTTGGAGGAAAGTGAAGTTGGTAAGGTATAGTAAGAGGCTCTCTGGCAAGCTGGCTCCCTTAAAGGTACACAGAGAGGTCCATGTTTGGTTGAATTTGGCTTACAGCCCAGAAGTTATGTTTTTTCATAAAATTTATTTCCAATTGACTTAACATGTAATAAAGGAGCAGAAAAGTCACCTTTTTTTGGCATAACTTTTTCGTGATGCTACCCAACACAGAAGCACCCTAAGCAAAGATCCAAATTTCCAATGTCAAAACTGCAATCTTGGGTAATGCTTCACATTTCACAAAAATCGTAGCTGTTTTATTTTCATAAAGGACGGATATATTGGAAAAGAAACCTAACCTTATTTCAGAATATTTCACAACAGGGCCGCTGGAAGTCATTTTGAACAGGGGGTGCTGCAATTGTTTTTTTGTTTTGTTTTTTTTTTTGGGACAAAAGACTTATGAACCTATAGGCCTATTTAAAATACAGTAAATACAAATAAATAAGATTCACTACTTTAAGTTCAAATACACTTCAATGCATGCAACCGGGGTCTGTAACACACAGACATCATCAGTTCTCAGGTGAAATAATGTGCTATTAATTAAACTTCACATTAACACCAAAACAAAGTAAGTTTGGTGAGCGGGCACGAACCTGAGTCACTGTGTTTATGTCACACGTGACTCTATTAGCTCCAAAATCCTTTTACGCAAAGCACAAGGAAATAATTATATTACAATGTTTAAATGTTATTGAACAGTTCTCCACATCCATTACACAAAGATTACAGGATCAAAATAGATCAAAGATAATAATAACACTCTGTAAAATACTATGGTTACGTTAAATTGCATGAATAGATATGAAAGTGCTCTGCGGGACTGTGCTCTTACTTTGAGCTACGGGCAGGGTGCCCTGGTCTAGGTTGGTTTCCGGGTGCTGGGGCTCGGCCTGCTGGCACAACTGCCATCACAAGCGTGCTGACATTCTCCTCACTCTGACTGCTATCCATTGTGGTGGTTGTGAAACTAGTCTTATTCTTCACTCATGGTGGTTTTCCAAAAATAATCGAAATGCGTTTCTGTGCCATTTTTCCTCCTTGTTTCTATATTAGACTATGTAAATTTATCAGTCTGCTGCAGTGAATGGGATACCACTTTACTCTGCAACCATTGGCTTGCTTGACGTTGCTATGACAGCAAAACTTCCATTAACTTGTGTTGATTAGGCCTCATAATTAACTTAAAATCCAAATTAACGTAATAGTAAAATAAAAAAAGGCAAAATACTTTGCAGAAATGTATTAATTGTGCAAAGAATTTTAAAGACATTTTTAAAAAATCTCCCTCTTGCCACTTAATAGTGCTGCAGCACTCCCACTTCCCGCGGCCATGGTTCACGGTAAATCAGGTATAGCACCACTGCAGTATGGGATGTTTCAGATCCATGAACAAAGGATGCATGTTTACCTTAAAGTCCATAACACCTGCAAACCCATCTAGAGTAGATGCCTGCACACTGTCTGGTCTCTTGGTGGCTGGGGCTGCAGCATCCACGTGCTGGGAATATGGTGATCTGGAGGCAGAGGAAGGTGAGCTCCCACAAGAGATGTTGTACACCACCATAAATCCTGTAACCATGGTAACGATGATGATGCCACCAACCCCTTGACACTTAGAAATAAAAGAACAACAAAACAAAACAATGATATATTGATACCTCTGATTAGGACAGATTAACAGACAAGTTTGCAAACATTTAAAGTCTGGTAATGGAGAAGAGGACAGTTGTAGCTGTGCTCTTTGAACAGGAAACATGTTTCAGACTGATCAGTTCAAATGTGTTGTAGGCTAATAATATCTTCAGTCAATGAAGAAAAAGTTCACAAGGATGAGCTCTTATAGGATTATCCTTCATGGATATTATTAATATGTAGCTGCACAATGCAATTGGGTCACGGTGAATAGAGAACAGTCGGTAACTCATTTCTGAGTGGCACAAACATTAAAGCTCAACACAAAGAAATAGAATCCCCCAGGACAGATTTCCTCCCCCATCACTCTCATTCTTAATTACCACTCTTATCTTCATCTTGACTTCCCCCCTCGTTGTTTCAGCGTGCAGTGCAAGTCTTCATCCTATCGGGACCCGGCGTGAGGGACTCCTCAGCATGTGTAATATTGGAATGGTCGGCAGCATCACAGAGAGGAGCGCACAGCAACAGAAAGAGACGCTCCAATACTCCGCTCTCCCAGCATCCTAAAGCAAAGAACTCCTCATGGTCCTAAACACCTAACACTCCCAGTTTTATTTAATACTTGAGCTTAATGTTTTGACATTTATTACAGGTCTGACATGAAGCTCAAGAGGATTCAGAGAATGTTTTTAAAATATTTTTAACCTGAAAGATGCTTAAAGTGGATGGGATGTCTAAACTGCAGGGATAAGTTTCCTGACATTATTATCAACATACAGAAAGAATGCATAATTCAATAAATAAAAGCTTGAGTTACAGTTTTTGAAGGAATTGTAGGTTCTGATAGCTGTGGTGATTGGTTTTGTGTTTCTCAAATAACTTTTTTCCACCTAAATAAGTAAGGGATGGTTGTTTCTGCATGTCCCAGTAAGAAATGTGTTTTTTGCACATTTCTATAAGGGGAATGTTTAAATATGGAGGGAGATGAACTGCTGAAGCCTTGAAGATTAACATGTTTCCTAATACCAATGCAATTTTTTATCCTGAGACTTTTTCAAGCATCTCTTTTATTATTTTTCCCCAACCCGCAACAAATTTTAAATTAACAAAGCATATTGGTTTTCAGTTCATCATTCGGTCCAAATCTTTCTAAATAATATATATATCTTTTTTATCTAGCATACCAATTAAATTTGTCACAAAATATTTTTAGCAAGCTTTTTTTAAGCAGTTTGATGCCCTTTAAGAATGGAGAAGATGTGATTGTTGTGATAACATTTTCACTTAATATTTATTATGAAATTGTTTTGGAACTATTATCTTTACATTTTAGTTCAGGGAAATAATTTACTTAATTTGGATAGATAAAACTATACAGTCAGTGTTTAATGGACCTTATGTTCAGATTATAAGGATTTATTTTTATAATTTTTTGGGGGTACAAACGAATCCTTGGATGGCATGATTTTTACCCTGTTTTCAATAAGACTCAAATCTTAAATTATCTGAAGCAGTTGGCTTTCATAGGAATCATAACATGTTTTTATTTAAAAAAAAAATCCAACACCAGATAAGAGCAGATTATATAATAACAAGCTAACCTAATTTAAAACCACTCTGGGAATGGAGGTGGGTTTGATCTTCTACCACTTTTTATGCTTTTTGCTCAACATTAAACAACAACTGCGCCTCTGGACAGCCCTTGATGTTAGTTTTTTTAATCTGAAAGCTGGTGCCAAACTAATTTTCTGTAGAAATCTCTGAAATGGTATCACTTTGATAGTTCTGTTTAATCATGTTGAGATACAAAGAGGCACAACATAGCCCAGTTATTCGAACATGACTTAATTAAATAGTAACATCAGTTGAGAGAACATATAATGTGACAGCATACATATCTTAGTACAGAAATAATATGTACTATTACAGATAAGCAATTTTTGGCCTCCCTTTATTAAAAAGCCCTATATCAAAACCATTTTTAATGCAGGAGCTTAATCTTGCATTAGAAAATGTGAGACAATTTATCTCTAATTTACACTTTAACAAAATCATTAGTATGACATTAATTGAACCACCTCATACTTCTTTAAACTAAATATAATTGAAGCTTTTTTTTTAAGTTATCGCAAATCAGTTTTGTTATTAGTACAATGATGAAGAATATCCAAGAACTTCATGTTCATTAAGCTAAAGGTTTAGTTTTTGTAACTTTTAGAAAAGGTTTGCTGTCTTCATTTTGGGTTCATTCTCTGTCAGTTTTAGGTTTTTTTTTTATTTCGTGGGTGTGAATATTGTCTCTGTTTTGTGTTTCATGTCACTTTTCCTCACAGTCTGCCTCAGTAGCCTGCATCTGTCCCATTCATTTAATTTGACTTACCTATTCCCCCTTCCCATTAATCGAATCCCAACTCCCAGCCTACAAATCATATAGTTTTGAATTTAAATTTTTATTGAATCACTTTTAATATGATCCCAAATGCGCTCACTAATGCTGTACAATCTGCTGCATAAATGTGAGATACCTAAAACTATAGAAGTGAGTGACTTTACAGTAATTCACTCTTTAAATGAGGAAGACAAAAATATACACTATTCAACTAATTTAGATTTCTGATTCTTACATAAACTGGCAGATATTTAAACAATTAGAATTGTGACTGGGATGGACAAAGATTCCTGCTCACCTGCCCTAATCTACAGACGGAATCACATGGGGTTGAAAAAAAATAATCTAAAAAGCAGAAATTAAAAAAATTCTACAAATATTTAAATCTTCTAAACAGTGCCACTCAAGGGGAATAGCATTGCTAGCAAGTATTTGTTATTTGGGTTAAGCTTTTTAATTTGATCTTTTGATAAAACCTTAAAATATATTAAATTTGTCTTTATGGTTGGGTATAAAACAAGCGTGTTTGATAGCTGAGAAGCATAAACATGTAACATCAACAAGAGAGAAATTTATGTGAGCACACAAAACAATGAATATTTCATATGTGCAGCAGTTTAAAAAATACAGCAATGCATCTCACACGCAACTCTTCTGAAAACTAAGAAACAGAAAGCATCACTGGGTATTCATTTAAAGCATGAAGAAGAAGCGGGATGCAGCTGTAGCTCAGTTAGTCATTTGATTTAAAACCACGTATTCTGTGTTCAGGCACTAAACCATTTGAAAGTATATCTACTGATGTGACCAAGACTAAAGCAATTGAGATAAATTTACATCACGTCAATAGTCATCACGTCTCCTAATAGCCACATCATAGATAGAGCATAACAGCAATCATCAAATTAGCTGCATGAAAAATGTAGAGGACCTGATGAAACATCTGGTCACTGTAAACTGGCAGGACCTGGTTGCATTCAGGGATTTTTTATGATTTAAGGCATCGCTGAGGTCTAAAAAACAGCTCCAGAGGGAGCAACTCCAGTGAACTACAAGGCTAACTGCTAAGAACAAAAGCTTTTTAATTAACTCCAACCTCCTATCTACAGAGGCACCAGTCAGCAGCTTGCTTCTGCTGAGCCAAATACAACACAAGTATTTGGTAAGCTGCTAGGTATGCAGATTAGAGCTGGAGCAACAGAGCCTTAAACAGAAAACTTAATGAAAGAAAAGTATCAAGAAACAAGTAGTATTTTTTCTGATACATCAGCCTTGTATGGCACATGAAACAGATGTTAGAATATGAAAACAAACCAAACAACAGGTAAATTTGTTTAGGGGAGTCAAGGATTTAAAGAAGTCATGAAAATTCCCATTGTATAGTTCAGTGGTTTATTGGTAAAAACTGACCGGTCAGATTTAGAGATTAAGGACTTGATTTTAATCAAACTAAAGTTTCCGTTCATAATGATCATTGTTACATTTGATGGGAAAGGGAGAACCTTGGCAATCCCCCAAGTAGAGAGATCAAAAGTGTTGGGATCTGGAGGTCTGTCCACTTTCTCCACCAGAGGACGTACTAGATCTCCTGGAGCCGGAGCTGATTGCAACCACCTGTCGCTCATCTGCTCATCAGGAGATCTGTATTTAAGGAGGCAGAAGACTTCTCTCCAGTGCCAGAGTGTTTGCCAGTTACGGTTAGCAAGACTGAGCCAACCTGCCTGTCTGAATCTCTGACTGCCTGAAAACCAGAACCTGAACCTGATCTGTTTTTTCCTCTCTGCTTCCTAGATTGAACCTGTCTGAAACCTGAAACCCAGAAGAGAATCTCTGCCGGTAATCTGCCTGTCTGTTCTCTGAAGAACCCTGGAAAACTATTCCTGTCAAAGACCTGCCTGCCCGCTCTCTGAAGAAACCGGAAGGGAAACTCAAATCGGTAATCTGCCAACACTCAAATCAAGCTCTGCCTCCGCCTAGCCCTCAGCCTGCCGACAGCCTCTGGACCCTCAAGGTTCCCCCCTCAGCCGCTCAGCTCAACTCCTGTACAGGTACAGCCCTGCACACTCTCATCCTGCAAATTACCTGGATCTCCACTAACTCCTCTGTCCCCCTCTGCAGTGAACCCACTCGTGACCAGTCCTGGACCTGTTAATTCTGTGTGCATTTCAGAATCCACTCATGACCAGACGAGTTCCCCTTGGGATCTGTTTATTTATTGTATTCCAACTTCTAAATAAACCTTTGAACTTTTATCCTGTCTCGGAGTGTTCTGCATGTGGGTTAGGCACCTGAAGCCAAACATGACAAAAAGTCTTGATACTTGGGTATTTTGCACCATGAAGAACAAGTACTTCATTTAGAAAGGCAAAATATCAGACAGGAAGCTGAAGTCCTACCATGGTTTTTGTATGTTGCAAAATGTTTAAAAACCACAATATATCACTCTGGTTCTGTCTGGAGGAAATTTGGAATTGTATGTATAAAGTTCAAACAAGAACACCCAACAAGTCTTACGGTTTGGAAGCATATGCAAACTTAAGAATTTCTTTAAGGTTTGAATAAATTAAACCTATTTAAAATGCCAAAGGTTTTTTTTTTTTGTATTGTTAATAAATATTCAGTGTTAAAATATTGATTTATAAAGAGCTTAATGGGATCAAGTTTTTTGTTTAGATAAAACTGCATCCATCAAGCCCAGGATTACATTATCAATATTACAAAACTTATTAGTACATCTCAAAGGAGAAGGCCTTTTTTTTTATTTTTTAGATGAGTCGGTACATTTTTACTATAAGAAACATGATCATTAGAAAAATATTAAACAAATTACATATTCTCCATTCTTGTATTTTTTTATTGGTCCCAGACAGGAGAATAAAATACAACAAACTCTGTGTAACATTGACAGCTGATAATGTAATATGAAAGTATAACATTTTTCTCACAGGGTTTAAAATGTCCATCTGGGAGCAGTACCCTTCTTTCAAAGACATGTAAACTCTAATACAGATCACTTACAGTATTCTCCATGTATCTCCAACCACTTAAATTCATATATAACACTCTGTGCAGGTTTATTCTGTGTTGTCTTTTCTGCAACATTGTCTGTTGTGCCAGTATCTTGGCAAACTCCATACAATTGTTCCAGACAACTATTTCACCATTATTTATGTTTAAGTGTTTTAATCTTTAAAGGCACAGTGGAGGAATTTTGCAATTTTTTTTAAGACCTGCCCTCTACACTTAAAAAAAAAAAAGAAATCCATATGCACAACCCTGTACGCGCTCCCAGGAGGGAACAATTATTAAATGTGTTCGAGATCATGCATGAGCCCATTTCTCCTCGTGCACGCTCCGCTTAAAAGTTGCTGTTTGCATCGCTCATACAGGCTTACTTCCCAAAAGAAGATTTGCAACTTTTCCACTATGTCAGACTCGCCACTGAAAAGTGAAAATGGGGACAAGCACATTGGACGGCTTTATGTAAACATATCACCAGAATGATTGACAAATAGTCGGACCACTTATTTAGATGATCCACCCGGAAAAAGAACATCCTCCACTACACCTTTAAGTGTTTTAATGTTAATGACCATGGCTATTTAAAATCATTCTTCATTCAGTTTTTGTCTGCATATAGATATACTATTCAAGTTTTTATTTATTTTTTTGCTCCACCAATCACCAAAAAAAAAAAATAATTGAAAATTGTCTTTTAAACACCCTTTGACTGGAACATCTCTCCTCCTCTCTACGCTCCATACTCTTTATGTGTTTAAAAATGTCCTTGTTCATCATTTACAAATTATATTTCATTGTTTTGACTGTGCATTGTTTTAATAACTATAATACTGTTTACCTGTTACTGCAGTTGAGAGCTTTGTGTGTTTGAATGTTTGTGTGATTGGACTGTGTGTATGGTTATGCTGTTGGGTTTTGTTTATATATGAATGGTTCAATGATACATATACTGCTGAATCTGCCTTGTTTATCAGTTTGTTGCTGCTTTTTTTTATATCAAGAACCCCTTTAAAAAAAAAAGGCTTCAACTCAAGGGGCTTCTCCTTTGAAATTAATAAATTATCATCACGTTTGATTGGCAAATTTGACTTCCCATTCTCTGGCATGCTTGAAAAAAAAAAGATGAATTTCTTAGGAATCCTTTGATGTAATTTATGACCAAAGTCAGTGTTTGTGATTAATCTAACTCAGATCTTTTAAAAATTACTGCTGTAGATCAATTCGTACTATAATATTAACAGACTATTCCCAGATGATAAAGAGGTGGGTATAACACCTATTTTTGGATATGATAGCATTTGAGGGGGAGGCGAAGACAAAGGGACAAAGAAAATATGCAACATCACAGAAATGCCGGCTGAGGTCAGTGTTTCTCTCCTCTAGTCCACTTAGTTTCGGACAGTTGTTAGTACATTGATAATTCAAATATACTTTTGGCGAAATTATATTGGTTTAAAATCACAATATCTATACAAAATTCGGTATCCATTCGTGTTTTAGCCATCAATCTCCCCGTCCGTTCAAGTGTGGTTTGTAACAAAGGGAGTTGGAAAAGTGTAGCGGCTCCTTTAAGGCCGTTTGGAATAATTAATGACGTCGCTTCTGTAAACACGACCGACGCTCAGCTGCGTGAATGAAGCATCCTCAGAGCATCCAGGAGCCCCGCACGGTGCAGGCTGCTTTGTTTATTTCTCCACTATCCCTGCTTCTGCTGCGGGATAAAATAACGGAGGCTCACCTCGGTTCTCATATGCAGTCTTCAAAACCAACACGACGTTGGTGTGTTTATTCTACTAACTGCCATGGCTAGAAGAACGGACACCCCATCTTCTTATCATGGTGAGTTATTATTGGTCCGTCTTTGTTGTGAACGCAGCCTTTTTGGTTCAATTAGTGCTGTTCCAACTGGATGTGACGGTATTCCCTTTTACGCTTAAACTACAACTAAATGTTTGCTGCGCTCCTAGATAATAGCCAATGTTATTAAACGCTAATTAAAATTTCGTATCGGTTGACATCGAAAACGTAACGGTAGAAAAAAACGATTAGATGGCTGATAGTTTTATTCAAGTAGACAAGTAGGAAAAACAACTATTCATATTTAAAACCGAACACGTCACGGGTTAGGGTAATTGACTATTTATGTTTTTGTTGCGGTGTTGAATTATAATTTATTTTAAAAATGAGGCTTATACTTAAGGTAAAATAGTTGTGAGTTTGTATTCATAACCAACTTCTATATTAATACTTATATCCATTTATTAACAAATTTATTGACCTTTTGCTGTAAAAATTGTAATTTATTTTAAAAATGATGCTTAAGGTGAAGTAGTTGGTTATGAATAAATAATACTTTATTTCAAAAATGATGCTTATACTTAAGGTAAAGTAGTTGGTTGTGAGTTTGTATTTACAACCAACTTCTATATTAATACTTATGTCAATTTATTAACAAATTTATTGACCTTTTGCTGTAAAAATTGTAATTTATTTTAAAAATGATGCTTAAGGTGAAGTAGTTGGTTATGAATAAATAATACTTTATTTCAAAAATGATGCTTATACTTAAGGTAAAGTAGTTGATTGTGAATAAATTATAATAAATTTTAAAATTTATGCCTATTCTTAAGGTAAAGTAGTTGATTG
>NW_015150498.1:673653-683256 GCF_000732505.1 Cyprinodon variegatus | reverse complement strand
TTTGGTTTAAAATATGGTTTAAGGAAGCAACTTTTGGTAAGTCTGATCTAATGCATGCTTTGCTGTTCCAGCATTAAACCATTGGTAATTATCGTCTTATTTTCACATAGCAGTGCTCTCCCAAAATGTTTTTTTCTTTTTCTAAATAAGGGTTAATTTCTTTTGGTTAAATTATGTTAATTTATAGTGTTACGGCAACATTTTATTTAAATAGAAACAGGGGCGGAGCTAGATGGGGGGCCAGAGGTGGCCATGGCCACCCTTAGCCAATCATTGGCCACCCCTACAATTTTTATCCTTCTAATACAGATGGTGGCAGCAGTAATACTCTGAAGGGGAATGTTCAAACTTTTTAAACATTTCATATATTAACACCTACTTGATAACAGATTATTCACATCAATATGCAAACATTAAATATGCTCTTTTCAGAACTAAGTTTTGAATTATTTGGGGTAAAGTTAAAATGATGTGCCTCTGCAAGTCATCTAGGAGTCTTCAGTGAAATCATAGATAAATAACTACTTTAATAATAACATATAAAAATTAATTAAATGTAGATATTAGTAGATTTAAATATATTTTTTTTGCAGAATGATTATTGATAAAAGTAGGTAATGACAATTGAAATATGTTCGCCCCAGATCTCAAACCTGAAAGAATTTTGTCCACTATTCCTTTTATTTACACAGCATAGATGTTTAAATATATGCGTCTATTTCTTAGCAAAGACCGCAGGGAAGTATAGTTTGTCTTTCATTTAGGAAATATGGATCTTGTGCTTGTTCCTGTTGGAACAGTGTAGATTGACCCTGAGGTTCTGGTGCCTTTTGGCCACCCCTCAGTGTACATTGGTTATTGACTGGCCACCCCTATTAGGATTTTCTGGCTGTGCCTCCTAATATAAACCCTGAAACAATTGATATTGTTGATTAAAAAAATCTGTCTAGATACTTTAACTTACTATTATATGCAGTTGGGTTTAATATATAATTTTGATATAAACTTCAATTCAAAGTGAAGGAATCAACAATGTTGTGTTGATTTATTTATTTATTTTTGCCTAGTGTCAGAGTACTCCTGAACTTACGACTACTTTAACCCAGGGCTGGGTGATAAATCAGTTTTATTAATTAATACAATTTGAGGTTTATTAAGATTCTATTATTAGGGAATTTGGGATTGGGAGGGGTTGGTCGGGGAACTGACAAACAGGCAAGTTTGAAAAAGTAGTTTTTGTCATTAATTAAGTTAAAATGAGAAAAGATTTGATTTTAAAAGTTGAAATATTGCACTTTAAAGCCATATCCTAGGATATTTTGGTCTTTTGAAAACATTTTAAAACTGAGGTTATCACCAAGAATTATGAGGTGTAATGGTAATTTTTGGACACAGTCACAATTTATGATATTTTATGAAAATTATACACCAATATCAAAACCTTATGGAGGACCAACTCTGACATAATTCAAAATAAATACATAAATTTATAAATATTCAATAAATACGTCTATAATGAAATGGGCCTTAATGATAAATGTATGCAGTAATTAAATTATACAATGAGGGAAAAAAGTATAAACATATTTGAATTAGATTGTTTATTCATTCATCTTTGTAATAACTAATGTATCATTGTTATACCATATAATACCCATATCATTTTCATTTTTAGCTGTACTTTTTGTGTGTATGTGTATTCTACTTCATGCATTTCTTCCTCTCAAAAATGAAAGGGTGCTAAAACAAGCCATACATGTAGAGAAGCGGCAAGTAAACTATGTTGGCAGATATCAGGTCATTTTCTCTTCCCCTAATTAAAAAAAAAAGAAACATCCATTACTGGAACTTAGCTTTCCGACTTTATCCCTATTTGAAGTTCTTATTTAATGCATCTTTTTTTTTGGTCAAACTGCAGTTGTCAGGATGAACATATCTCTGCAGCAGAGGGTCCCTTAGCCAGCGGTCACCACAGCTGGTCCAAACCTTCAAAGACATGGTCTATTTCTCACAATGACTCCCAGCAGGCAGTCAGGTTATCCTCAGTTTCATGCTCTCCCTCACCATCCTGCGCGCGTTCTCCTTGAATTGTGTTTACTGGACGCTCCAATAATTCCCCTCGGACATCCTTTGGGAAAGCATGGCCACCTCAAAAACATCCACCTCTTGGCAGTCTAAATGAAGGAACATTGGTAGTGCAGAATTTGCTGCGCATTACATAGTCAAGGTAAGCCTACTGTTTGGAGATGGACTCCATCACATGGGCATCGGTGAACAGCAGCCACGCCATGTAGCGTTGCCATCCTGCTCCACCCAAAACATATGAACCAGCTCCACAAAGGCCCCCTCTCTTCTTTCCACGGTTCTGGTCACACAGTGAATGGGCTCGAAAGCATTAGCAATGGGATTTGGATGCCGAAGTGGCTTTTCAGCTTTGTAATCAATCATACCGAATTTCTTGAGTGTTTTACGGTTGTGAGATATCGCTGGTATTACCAATGGATTCAACTGGCAGCAACAGAACCAATCCCATGATGTAATTGCTTAGAGTACTACAAGATGAGGCCCCCTTGCCACAAAACTATGAACAATGCCTCGCTTTTTTAATTTATATGTTGATATTTATAATATAATTATTGATAACAGTAAGACACAATCTTGTAAATTAAGTTAGTTTGGTTCACCATTTCATTTCCACCTGAAGAGGACAGCTTATGCCTATTTGTTGCTTAGTCTGCATTGAATCATGCTACCAGGCCACCCACAGGTACAACAAAGATGGCCACCTACAATGTGGCAGTTAGCTGAGCTGAGCCATTTAGCACAGTGATGGAATACCTGACTTTATTTGTTCAGTGGATGCTCTGACAGAACATGTTTCTGTTATCTTCAAGTGGACAACTTTAGTTGCATGTTATCCTTCATCATCTCCAACAGCAACTGTAGTCCTTTTAAACCATTTTTTTCTTTGTGATTTGACAAAACTGACAGGACATTGAGGCTCATTGCCTTGGTTAAGCATTGATATTGAAATAATCTAGAACGCCACAGATCACGCTGTTCCACACACAATCGTATGCCATACACTGTTGAATGGATCCTAACCTTTCAAATTCTTTCAAATATTTTTTTATCTGAGTCAACTTGAAGTAAAATGTTTTTTTCTTTATTTTATTTATGTATTTCTTACCTTGATGCTGTGCCCCTGTTTGTGTTTGGATTGAACAGCAATTACTTTTTCCTTGATAGCAGGCTGTTTTGAGGGTTCACTAGAACTCAGAGTTCTGTAGATTGGTTTACGTATTTAATTATTATCGGCTTGTCCTCAACCATTGCAAGCTGTTGCTTTACCATCAGGCATTGCAGGACGATCAGGTCAGCTGTGTACTGTAACTGCATCAGTTGTTGCCATCTAGCTGTCTAATAGTTGGGCAGATTACATCTATTTATGTCGGCTCATCACATTGGGTACTAACATTCTATTTAGCCTCGAAAAGGAATATTTAAACACTATGAGGACAGATGCTTGGTGTATATAACCTTATTTTGTCATGACCAAATTATTTTTTGTATATGCATATGGCATGGCTGTGTCCCTTTAAACAGTGGTACATAAACTGAGTGGAGTTGAATTCTGTTGACTAAATAGGTACACAGACCTATAATGCTGCAGGCAACAGGAGGACTCACTCAGGTAGTTCACAACAAAATGGTTGTGATTTATGTTAAGAATTTAAAGAAAATAAGAATTATGAATTTATACAAAAAATTGGTCTGCTAATGATAATAATGCCAGCAGATTACAACAGCCAGCCACAGCATCAAAACCATGTTTATTCATTGCACAAATCTAGTTTAGTGGTTTTCTCCAGAAAGGAGACAAGCAGTACTGGACATGAACTTTTTTGCTCAATTGGTCACTGTAGCTAGTAGATCAAGTGCCAGGGTGCACTTTGTCTGGCCTAAAGAGAAAAGCAACATTTCTTGCAACATTTAAACACTTTTTATAAGCTCTACACAAGCTTTGTCGAAGCTGCTACTGACACATTAGACCAAGTGTCGCGTCCATGTAAAGAAAATATAAAAGAGAGATCTCAAGGATAACGGTAACAACACCTTCAAATAATGGACGAATGGAGTGCACCATTCTGGCTCCATTCAGTAGTTGTAATTTCTGCTGTTGACCACATTGTTACTCTATTCCATTTGAGCATCAATAAAACAGCTGAGTGTCTGAAATATAATGATTTAATAAAGAAAAGTTAACACTGTGGTAAAATATTGCCTAGTTTTGTCTAATAGTTTTTGGTCTGGCTTGACCTATCTGTAGTTATGACAGAGATGTATGCTCATGCTTCAGGTTGGAGCTCCTCCTTCCTTTTAATTTGAGATTTTATTAGTTTCATAATCCTGGGACATTATATGTTTCCAAACAATAGTCTAGTTTTGATGATTGAGGAGAAATGTCTGCACTTTTTCTGTTCTTAATGAAAGATCGTCCCCAAAAAATGTCAGGATATCCTTTTTTCCATTGCTAGCAAGTGGTCACACATCCACCTAACCTATTCCTACTAGAAAGATCTTCCAAGAAAAAAAAAAACTTCTCCGGGAACTGTGACAGATTATTTGATGTTACTTTAACATACAGTATATTGTATAACCATCCATAATGCACAGAATACATAATGCTTTCTGTGTGGTCAATTTGTAAATGTAATATTAGCATAGTTAAATTCCACAGTGCTTAGTTTTTTTTTTTTAGCCATCTAAATGTAAACAAAAACAACAACAACAAAATCCGATTATGGCTGTCATTTATAGTGACAAATTGTTCCAAAAAAATATTAGCCTAGCATAACGGTCAATTAAGTAGTGGTCTTTGAGGGTTAAGATAATTAAACAGAGAAGACGTTACATTATTTAAAAAAATGGGGTAGGTAATAGCATGCACATGTGATAAAAAAAATGGTGTACTATAAGAGACCTTGCAGCTATTAGATTTTAGGCACCCATGACCAAATTTGGTCAGATATGTCACTTTGGTTAAAGAATGCAGAATTCATTCATTCCTTAAGATACTGGAAATGTCTGCATGCATACCCTAATTTACATTCATTTACATTCACCCACTCTAAAATCAGGGATGCTTTACATCGCTATGAAGCTCCACATCACTGAGGATTTTGCCAGGAGCAAAACTTACAAACAAGTCACCCTCTGTAATTTTTACAAAGTTTAACTTAGTCCTATTCTTTTATTTTGAATTTTAGGTACCTAGGTAAAGAGAGGAAATGCTGAATGGCTGGAGAGGTAACAGTTACTGGATATCAGAGAGGATATGTTGTAGCAGTTTATTGGTCCAGTTAAACAGTCACTCTTAAAATCATCTAAGAGAGACAAACTTCTTTAGTGAGACTTTCACCTCTCTAGAGCTGGTTGAAGACATAATGACAAATGTAATGACACACCAAAAGGTTCTAAAATGATGAATAAAATACTAAGGATGTCTTTATTTTAAGCATTAAAATAAAATAAAAAAAGTTTTTTTCTTTTATATTGGATCTTAAAATGTTATATTCATAACCTCATAAACCACATTTGCTGATTTTCCTGTCTCGTGTATTAGACTGATAATATTAGCAGCTTTACATCCTATTTGGGATATTTTCATTACTTTTTTTTAACACAGTGAAAAACAAAGGATTTATCATCTCTTTCGGTCTGCTTTTGCAGCTTTGAGCTTGTAGTGATAGATATATTTAGGCCACATGCAGATTTTCTCCCCATTAACCCACCTAACTAATTACCCAAGTAATGGAATCTTTTATCTTTATGCAGCAATATCCTTCTTATGAAATCAAACTAGTAATTTATTTTTTAATACATATTGCTGTTTTAATATAAGCCCCCAGGTTATAAATACAAAATTTAATGATTTATGTTGTTTTATTCATGTCTGGGGTCTTTGCTAAAAAAATATTTTTTATATGAAAGGTTTGCTGTGCAAAATAGGACATTTTGAGTTTACTGTCCAGACTGAACAATGGAAGGCCATGCAGTACATGAGTAAACAAACTTTATTGATGTCACAACAAGAAATAAACTCTCTGTATTTAACCTATCCACTTTGGTGAGCAGTGGGCTGCCACCGTGCAGCAATCGGGGGTTATGGGTCTTGCTCAGAGGCCCAGAGTAGCAGTGGGTTTCAAACTTACAACCTCAGGATCCCATGCCCTCTGCCCTAACCACTAGGCCACCTCTCCCCATGCAGAAGGAAAGCAAAACATTCTATTTAGTAACTTCTCATAAGAAATGGCAACTGAGTTAATGGTTTTTCATTTCTCTGACAGGATTGATGCAGCTGAATTTATACATTTTTACCGGTAAATTATTATTTGCTTAATCATAATACAGAATATAATTGTGCATTATTCATAGCAGTTAAAAGAAAACATCCTCCCTTCTTAAAATAAGCTAAACTGATCATCAGAGGAATGAGTAAATCTAATTTTTATTAGCTGCTCCAATTTATGATCTAGGAAAGATATCAGCTACAACATCTTCAAACATAGCAGAGGCACTGTCATATCACCCCCCACTGACAGGTCCTGATGGGGATAACTAGTGTCCACCCCCCCAGTCCGACACAGATCTCCCCTCAGAGTGCATGACTTCTGCAATCTGCCACTCAAGACTGCAGTCTGTCAGCTGCAGTTGAACCGCTCTGTTCTCTTTAGACATGTAGCTCGCCATAGGGAATGTCAAACTCCATCTCTTCCTTTTACAAGTTCAGCCTCACACTTTATGGTGTGCAATAGATATGACACTGGAAAACATTGACGTGCACAGATCCAATATCTTGATTAGATATCGGCTCAGATATTTACAAATTAGCTGGATTGGATAATGGAGGAATGAGCTTTGTGATCCAATCATTCAATGTAATTTTTAATATTATACATGGCAATACAGTTTCAAAGATCTACAGCAAGTATTGGACAGGCAAATTTTATCTTCATTTTAAAGTATATGTTTGCATCACACTTTGTATTAAACAGTTTTTTATTTATTTTTGCTAATAATGTCTACTTTATTTGTTAGTCAATAATAAAAGGTACAATCATATCACTGTGTGAATTGGCTACCTTTTTCAGCCCGATGTTTAACTCGCTAGACAAGGTATATGGTTCATTTATTTAACAGTGGTATTTGATCAGTGTTGTATAAGTGATGGGGTGTAAATTAGGGGTGTAAATCACACCCATCATAGCGATTCGATTCAGTATCGATTTCCTGACCCAACGATTCGATTATTTTCTATACTCAAGAATACACCACGGTACGATCGAGGCTAGACAATTTTTCAAATTTGAAATAAATCAATAAAAGCTGTAATATCGGTATGCATTTTTTTTGACAAACAACAGCAAATAACTTAAGTAGAAAAGTTGTTCTCCACCTAGGCCTATTAAAACCTCATTCACTGAAAAATAATAATGATACCTCGGCTCTAGGGTGTTGACGTCCCCGCCTCCTCCACAGACACTCTGCTGCACCTCTCCCAAATTGTACGTAGGTGACCGCACACAGTGCTGCAGACAGGAGGCCTGTTTTGTTTTTATGACTGAAATTGCGGAAAACAATTAGTGAAGTTGGACCAGCTAGAAGAACTAATCGATCTCATTCCCTAGACATCAATTTTGCAAAAATGTAAAGGAATCGATTCAAAATCGATTAAATCGATTTTTTTACCAGCCCTAATCTAGACCCACAGCGTGTAGTGCAGACCACGCTTCAATATTGAGCATAAATAAAAAATGTATGCGTCAATCTCACTGCGACACACATCTGCGGGGAGTATAACCAGGAAGTGAAGTAGGAGGGCAAAATAGGTGTAGCGCCACCGCAGCACGGGAGTCAAAATTACGGCCAAGCGCAAATGGATAAAAATAGACCGGAGGAAAAAAAAATTTAATAAATAATTATGAGTCGCTACTCTTGCAGACGTGTCAATGCATTGCATCGTTGGCTGTTGGATCTATTGATCGGTACAAAACGATTATTATTCACACCCCTGCCAAATATGTGTATTGAATTGGATTGTAAGAGAGTGGATTGATGCATCTCTAGAATTAACTGTAAGTCAGGTAAACTCCCTGTGGANATTTTATCTTCATTTTAAAGTATATGTTTGCATCACACTTTGTATTACTGTTTTTTATTTATTTTTGCTAATAATGTCTACTTTATTTGTTAGTCAATAATAAAAGGTACAATCATATCTGTGTTAATTGGTTACCTTTTTAAGCCCCATGTTTTAACTCACTAGACAAGGTATATGGTTCCTTTATTTAACAGTGGTATTTGATCAGTGTTGTATCAGTGATGCACTTAACCCAAATATTAGGAGTGTAAATCACACCCATCATGGCGATTCGATTTAGTATCGATTTCCTGACCCAACGATTCGATTACTTTCTATACTCAAGAATACACCACCAAAAATGGGACAATTTTTCCACCTGGATCCCCGCTCTTTTTCGCCGTCATGTCCCTCCGTTGCCGGACAAACTCGCCCCCCACTTCCTCATCGGGTCGGCCATATCTAGACTAGGGCTGGGTATTTTAGCCAAAGGGCTGAATCGATTCGATTTTGATTCATACAATTCTAAATCGATTAATTTCGATTCGATCTGTTTTTACAATAATGAAAGTGGTTCAACTGTGTTTAAATAAAATACTCATGTATTTAATTTTTTCCTGTTATATTAAACACAAAGTGCAAACTTGTAAATCACACAGTTTAAACTTGAGATGTGAACGGTCTCAAAAGTGCAAACTTGTTTGTGAAACGTGAAAAAGTGAAGCCTCACTAGAGCGAGCAGACGTGACAACGGGGACACAGCAGAGATGCATGAGCTGCATTATCTTCACTGCATAAACCGTATGTGCAGCGTTGTCTGAAACAACTACAGGGTGTTTGCTGGTCAGCCCCCATTTGTTAATGTCTTCAGTCAACCTATTGGTGATGTTTGCAGCTGTCTGGCTTGAAGTAATCTTGAGTGCATCTTCCCTGCTCATTTGAATGTGAACGTCACACACGTCACTATAAAACTAATCGATCTCATTCCCTAGACATCAATTTTGCAAAAATGTAAAGGAATCTATTCAAAATCGATTAAATTGATTTTTTTACCAGCCCTAATCTAGACCCACAGCGTGTAGTGGAGACCACGCTTCAATATTGAGCATAAATAAAAAAATGTATGCGTCAATCTCACTGCAACACACATCTGCGGGGAGTATAACCAGGAAGTGAGGTAGGAAGGCAAAATAGGTGTAGTGCCACCACAGCACGGGAGTCAGAATTACGGCCAAGCGCAAATGGATAAAAATAGACCGGAGGAAAAAGAATTAAATAATTATGAGTCGCTACTCTTGCGGACGTGTCGATGCATTGCATTGTTGGCTGTTGGATCTATTGATCGGTACAAACAAATTATTATTTACACCCCTGCCAAATATGTGTATTGAATTGGATTGTAAGAGAGTGGATTGATGCATCTCTAGAATTAACTGTAAGTCAGGTAAACTCCCTGTGGA
>NW_015150498.1:668313-672388 GCF_000732505.1 Cyprinodon variegatus | reverse complement strand
AGGTCCTGAAGCAGCGGGTCACAAAGTCTAAGAAATGTCTTTGTAATCATTCCCATAATGATATAAGTCAACAACTTTTTTTTCTCATCATTTTTTGATTGGGGCACTCTTTCACCTGGTTCATATGTGCAGGTTTTTCAGGTTACAACAAAGCCTGACTGGCTGAGGAATAGCTGGACCCCAAGATTCTTTGGTTTCAAAACCCATAACTGTTAATAAAACCTTGATACTGGTAACCAGTTTTTACCTTGAATTGTCTGAGGACATAGAACGAGAATTAAGGATTAGTCATTGGGACTTTCTGGCATCTTCTAAGTTTCGGCTTTATGGTGTCGTCTCCCTGCTAGGTTTGCCTGTCAAGAGAGGGTTTGTAGGCATTTGTGAGTTTAACAGTGTGGTAAATAGTAATAGATTTGCAATATTATGATTTTATACTCAAAGATTTATGGAAGTATTTTGTATATCAATGTCATCAGGGTGGATTGCCAAATTTTCTTTGCTACGAGTTAACTTTTCAAATCTTGTAAATGTCAATCTAATCTAAGGGTCAATCTAAGGAATGATTAAAAATAAATAAAGGAATAAACAGTAGGTTGTTTAAAAATATATATAAACACTGTATCACAACCAGAGAAACTAGCTGCCAGCCTGTTATTCATATTCAACTGCCAGCTTGAAATGTACCCCTGAGCACAGTGTGTTATATAAGGTTTCTAACTTTGTAGTGAGTTTTCAGTGTGCTAGTGAAATACTCATCCACTCAGGCAGGTAAGAAAGTAGCTCATAATCATTCTGTAGCAGGTTTGTAAATGACAATGCAGATATGGGCTCCATTCACCATAGAAATGTTGAGTTGGGCATCCTGTTAATTAACAATTTCTCCGCTTGGGTAACTTTCTTAAACGATTCATTTTTACAGTCTTGACAGGGTGCTGACAGCAAAGGTTTAATATCACAGCTTTCTCAGTCTGCTACTGTTATTGGGAGTTTAAGAAGATAGTTACTTGTGTCCTATTTTAAAGCCAGAACTAGTGCTTTTGTTCAACATCTAATGTCACTGCCATCTACAAATATCTGTTTCACATTACATCTGGGAAAACTGTAAAGTGCTTTTAAACAATTCTTAGTTTTTTATGACTAACTTGATTACTACTTTATCAGCCCCAAATATATATGCAATAATTAATATATTATTGTTAGCAATTCATGGTTAAGATGAAAAGGGATGCAGGTTTTACTACATATTATAATTTTGGTTGACTTTGCTGCTATTAAGCTATGGAATGGCTTTATCATTTTTTCATTTATTGATACAGACAAAACCTACAACATTTGGACAGCCAGATTTCCTATATTCCATCATGCCTGTGGATGTATTTAACACACGTATGTGTATTTTGGTAGTTTTTCCCTCTGCTTTATTTCCGGTGATTTTCGATAGTATTTATAATCCTTGAATTTAGACTCAATAAATCCTCGTCTGAGCTGTCTGAGCCTGTCACTGATCTACTACAGAAGTAGCGGGCCTCACTTTATAAAAACTCAGCAATACCACTGACATGCCTGGAGGCTCCCACAGAAGTAACCAAGGTCACAAAGCCCCAGCCACAATACTACTGCTTCTTAGCTTGGAGCAGCAGGCCTTGCTGTCAGCTTCTGACACTGACGGTAATTCCACACTAGGGAGCTGAATCCCAGCCTAGATTCAGCCTTCTTGTTATGTGAAGGAATGCCAGTTAGCACTGTATCATGGCCCTTTTCAGAATACAAGAACAGCAAAAAGTTGTCATGCACTAATAGAAGCTAACTGGGGGATTACTAAGTCATCTGTGTTAAAAACACGTTCATTCACTTTACTGGATCCTAAGAGACTTTGCAATGTAAAAAGTTGCTAAAGCTTTGGATTCTGTTGTCTTCTCATAAAGCACAGACTAGTAATAATGATTGCACTGTCCTCCTGAGAGAGAAAGTTCACAAAAGACAGAGGTTGAAAGGATTTCTGTACACTGACTAATAGACAAAAGAAAAGCCAAAGGCCCATGTTGCCGGATTGCTGTAGTGGGTTTTCCCTTTGTTTTCTTAATCTTATGAAGTATTTCACTCATCTAGAGAATCTTCTAATACTTAAATGAAGTATAAATTGATATATTGCTGTGCATTTCTATAGATCTATGTGCGTTCTGTAATATTTTATCAAATTACTTTCAGACTGTTATTTGTGGTCCTTTGAAAACACATGTCCAAATGTTTTTGGACCACAGATGAAAGGTTGATTAAAGCTCAGATCCTGGTCCAACAGTTAACTCTCTACACATATGGACTAAGTTCACAACAACTTTGATTTCAAATATAGAAAATTAATACCAAGAACAATTAAACTCCGTGTGTAATGTGTGTTTTAGCAAAATTCTTAGGCTTCTTTTACCCTGATGACTACATTAACACCACATCCAAATCAATTTTTTTTGTCCATATGCAACTCTTATCTGGCTTTTTCATAGAAGGCAGAAGTGCCCAATTCCAATCTTTTCACCTCCCAGAAATCTGAACTACTGTAGGCTACTTCCATATGCAGTACTCAAACAGATATTATTTGGATGATTTTTAGAGTACTTGCTGTCTGAAAGTTCATGTTGCATGTCATCCGAATTTGATGTTATCATCCAGTCTCTAACTACACATTCCTATAGGATCCTCTCAACACAGCATTCACTGCTCCACAAAAAACACATCGTAAGTAGTTCTGCTCTAGTTTTCTCTTAACTTTTTCATCTTGTTACAATTGATCACAATATTCTTGTCTCCCATTGTTTAATACCTCACATTAACATAGAGGTTCTAACATTTGTTAGTACTTCCATATACAGTGCACTGTCATCTGACATCTTTGCAACACAGAGATGTGTTTTGAATTTTTGGATACAAAGCAGACAGGGTTTTGAGGGCGGGACGCCAAAGCTGCGCAACACTTGAGAAAGCACAACAAGGAAGATGGCAGTAACCATTGAACAGTTCTCGTTTGACTCAGCTTTGGAATCAGTTTTGGAAGGATTAGACTTGGGGTTTTCATTGAAACGTGAGCAGGAAGATTCATTTTTAAGAAGGATGTATTCGCCGTTTTACCGACAGGGTGTTTGTTTACACTCCCCCACCAGCTTTCTGTCGCGATTACTATGTCACAGTCAGTTGCTCTCATTGGTCAGAGCGTTGGCAAGTAGGCACAGACATGGTTTGAAAAACAACTAGTTCTCATCAACAATCTTCCAATGTCTCATTCATCTGGGCCAGACTAAATAACACATTTAATATAACATTTAGTCTGGTTTATCAAGTTGGGGCTTTAAAACTAGACTAGAGAAAGGCAAGAGTTTGGTGGTCGCTGCATTTAACTGGCGTCCTGTCTTCCTGACCATTCAAAAGAAATTGTAAGCAAATATTTTCAATGAAGACCTCAAGATCTGCAGTGTGAGCATAGCCTTACTACAGCTAGTGAAACTCAACTAAACTGACAACTAATATGTAAGAAACAAAAAACAATCCACTGGACTATGTTTCCAAGTTTGAAGATTTTTCGCTTCCCATCCAGGAAGCTTTTTCAATTCAAAATACATTGAAAATAAAATGAAGCTTCCTGAATGGTAAGCAAAACATCTTCAACCTTGAAAACTAAGTCCATTGGATTGTTTATTAACTTTTTTGGAATAAATGTTAAATAAGGTTTTAAACAAATTCGGGAGCAATTGAAATGTGTTCTAACCAATTCATCAATGCAAATCCAAGAGGTAAAGAGAACAACATTTGTAAAATAACAATTCTTAATTATATGTGATGGACAACGACAAAACATAAAAAAAAAGACATAAAAGACTCCTCTGTCCCATGTTGACAGTTAAATCTAATGAGCAGATCAGAAAACTCATACATTTACAGGTATAGTAGGGGGTTTTCTTTTGCCAGGTGGACCATTAAAATAAGTGGTCCTCTTAATTCTCAATAATTCTGGTGATAGGATTATGTAAGACCGTCCTACACGCTCGTCCTCAGTTAGCTTTCTTTTCGTGCGCATCTTCAGGTG
>NW_015150498.1:653419-667431 GCF_000732505.1 Cyprinodon variegatus | reverse complement strand
AAATCCTCCACAATACCTTTAAGCATCATATGTGTTTAAATCCTTATTTGAATATTTTTTTAAATAACTTTATGAAGATGATTTAAAACATATTAGCATCTCTTAGCTCTATTTTCGTAGTTTTATCTGGATTTTTTAGACAGATACAATCAATTGAATGGAATTCATTCTATTCCACATTTCTTTACTGGAGCATTAAAACTGCACTCCCAGCTATTTTTAGTCTCCATTTTTCTGCCCATCTCTTTCCCTGAAAGACTGACTTTTGTGTCTGGACAAATGGCAGGGAAATTCACTTGTCAAAATTGCCTCAGCATCATTGAAAGAGCATAATCAACTTAATGTTCCAAAACCACCTTAATGGACAAGTGACCTGACAGAAGACAGCCATTGACTATGCATTGACATCCAGCTGTGAGAGTGCCAAACAGTCCCTACAGTTTCATCATAAATCAATTTCCCACATTCAAAATTGGTGATGCCAGGATTTCGAATTTGTGTTACAATTAAAGTACAGTAATGAGGCTCTGGTAAAGTATACTTTATAAATGGACAGTGATGTTAAAAAGGATGTTTGTGTGTTGTTTTTCTGTGACACTTTAAAGTTTCGAATGATCCCCACCAAAAAAAACAAAAAACAGAAAAAAACATGACTACTATAACCAAACAAAATAAAATGTCGGCTTTCAACTGGTTTCATTTATAAAGAAAAAAGATGTCCAAACCAATTTGGCACTATGTGGGGAAAAAAACTCTTCTAGGCGTGATAACATAGTTTTCAAAGCTTGGCAGTAATAACTGCTTTAGACATTTGCAGTAACTCCCAAGAAGTCTTTTGCTTTTCCATAGAGGAATTTTGACCCTTAATTGCAGAATTTAATTTTGTCACTTGGGAAAGTTTTAATACTACAGATTCAAGACTAGAAATAAGTTATTTCAATACTATCAGCCTGTGAGAGGGAGATTAACTGTTGGCTTTAATTAATTTCCTACTGGACATCCTCTAATTTTTCAGAGAGCATATTACAAATACATAGTTTTATCAATTTAGACAAGTCATACAGGTCATATAGGAGGCAAGCTAGCCTCACGTATCACACCACTGTGGTATGCTTAATATATAAAAAAGTGTGAAGACAAAAGCAAAAGCAAGGATCTGTAGAAGGGTAAATACTTTCCCACAGTAGTAGTTATAGTTTTTTTCCGATACCTTTTTTTGTTTTTATTTGGAAATGTACCTAAACATACAAAGTTGAAACATAATAAAAACAGCCCCTTTCAGGATGACCCTTTTGACCTAGGCAATGCAGAACCTCTGCAGTGTTTGAGCTATTTGCCTGACTACAATATGAAAGAGGTCTGTGTTGGACAGTGGATCTCTGGGGGACACTGAAGCTTGTGTCTGTGTGTTTTTCTTTTTCTATATATAATGGATGTGCACACATAAATACGAGATTGGAAAGGCTAGGAAGTGTGATCAGAACAAAGAAAGTGCATAGCTTGCCGTTCGATGGGTTGCTCTACTTTCATCTGTTTGTGTCCTGCAAAGGGTATTAAGATTTAAAAATGTAAATAATTTTTTTTTTTCTAATTCGAGAGCTGTTTTGGACTATAAAAATAAGTGTTTACAATTGTAAGGAATGTTTATCCAAAAAAATGGTATTGTGCTTATCTGTATTTCTTTAACTTAAACGGTTTTGTTATATCAGACTTTTTGTTTATCACAATAATGCTGTGATGTTAAAATCTTTCCTTTCAAAAGGGACACAGTTCCATTGTCCAGCACAGCATCAATAGCAGCGATTAACAGTTAGTGCAGCTAACAGTGAATCTGGCGATCACAGCACTTCATGCCTGCCAGGCTTTTTCCGAACATACTCTTATTCTGCCTGACTACAACCAGCAGCACACATTCAGTCCACTCTAAAAACGCAGACTGCACTGCAGTCCAAACAGCCATCATCTAATGCAGCGTCTGCTGGTGGCCCAGCATTGCTGATGATTTTCACCACTTGCATTAACCCCCTCCTTGCTTTTCTTTTTTTTTTGAGAACTCAGAGAAAAGTCCAACGGGTAAGTTGTCACGGTCATGAATAGGAACAGCAGCTGTGGCTGAATTTAGCTTTAGGTGTATAAGCCCATATTTGGAATGCCTTGTAATTATGAAAAGTGAAGTGATCCAAAATAGTGTGAGAGAAATAAGATGAACATGAAAACTTTTTGCTGCTTGAGATAACACTTAAATCATAGCAGGTGTCAAGTTTGCAATAAAACCTTAGTTTAGCAGTGTCCCACAGCTGCAATATTTCTTTAATGACTTCTATGAATTGTAACCTATGGACATCTGCTGCTTCTCAAAGCGGATATTATATTTATATATTATATATTATAACAGTTTCTTCCCCACTAGCATCAGACTGCTGAACTGTTGAAAAAAATCTCTAAACCATGTCACAGTCTCTGCATCACATTGATAACACCAAACCAAAAAATACTGCATATTTGCACCATATATATTAATGCACTGAAATTCCATATCAATGCGCTTTTTTTTGCACCGTGTTTTTTCTCCCACACTGTTTACGTTTAATCACTGCTGCACTTTTTATCTATACCAATGCAGGAGGGAAATTGTACATACAGTACAGTAGGTACTGCTCACCCCAGCAATTGTACTTCAGATGACCTTTGATGTCAAGTAATCCAGTAAAGTCTACTGGTCATTGAGTTCTACCATCAGCTTTGTATTAAAGGTTAAATCATTGTTTTGGCAAAATTTAGAATTTCAGCTTTAATGAAATGTAAAACTGCTGCATTTACAAGTTCAGGCTATATCAAGATTTATTTTAGTGCTTCTGTTGTGTAGTGGGTAGTCAAGGCGAGTTTATATATAGAGCACAATTCAGTACAAAGACAACTCAAAGGGATTTACATTAACTGAACAATAAAATAGAAGGAAAATAAAAACAGAATAAAAGCAAATAAAACATGATACAAGCAGGTACTAAATTAAACAGTTGGACCACACACTTTAACTAACGATACCTCAGTTATTATTTTAACTTCAACAGTCAAAGCCAGCTCTAAACAAATGGGTTTTTAACTTAGACTTAAAAGAACTCAGGCTTTTAGCAATTTTACAGTCTTCTGGGAGTTTATTCCAGATAAGTCAAGCTTTGGAACTAAATGCTGCTTCTCTTTGTTTGGTTCTAGTTCTGGTTGTATGGAGATAGGCTTGAAATAAAATACCAAAGTGGTCTAGGAGGTTGCTACACTGACAACATATCTGTTATGTATTGAGGTGCTGATCCATCAGTGATTTAATAAAATGTTTTTTTTAAGTCTGTTCTCTGAGCTACAGGGAGCCAGCATAAGGACTTCAGAACCGGCTGATGTTCTCTACTTTCTTAGTTCTAGTGAGGTCTGAAGATAATTACCTCATTTCAGTTTTTACTTTGTTGGAGAAAATTATGGCAAATACATGTATTTATCTTTCTATGCATCTAGCTAATACTCTGATGGGTTTATAGTTTCCTGGTTACTTATATTAAAAAAAAAACAGTTTAAATTTGGGAACAATCAGTTTTTAGTAGCAGCGGGAAAAGCTCACTGACCCCTGTTGACCCGTGTTAAACAACCCGGCAAGCGACCTGAGTTAAACTCACCTTCACAGGGCTTGGCATACAGTGGGAACAAGGTCGCTACCATACATGATACCATTGAGCGCATAGTACGGACGTCAACACACTGCACTAGTCGTGTCTGATCTAAAAAGCAAAAACCACTGCTTACATTTGATAAACATGGTGCAGTGCTGGTGAGAGAGGTTCGGAGGAATGATAGAAAAGAACAATAAAGAACACTTGCCCACTATGCCCTGGCTACTTTTTGTGTTGCTTTCCATTGTTTACTTTCCTTATTCCTGTTACACTGGTGACATAATGACATCATCAATGCTAACCCAGGGTGATGGCATCACCAGACAGACAGCAGTGGGCAGACAGAGGGCACGCAGCTTGCCACTGGGGGGCCAGATCCTTTTTTTGGGGATGGAGCCAAATACCTGTTAGCAGGTTGACGTCTAATCTACTTAATTAACTCTTTGATTCCAGGGAGTAAGAGGCTTTAGAGAGATTATGTGTATAAAAAAAAGATAGAAAAGTGAAACTCTATAATTTTGCTTAGGGTCATGTTAAGTCGTATCATTGTCTATTTTCTGGTGCCATATGAGTCGATAATCATCTCCCTTAGTAGTCTTGGCCACTGTACTTTTAGATATTAACATTGCACAGACTGATTTATTGATGACTATGTACAGTGTCACATATATGCATATGTATTGTTCAGCATGAATCTGTAGAACAAACCTTTCTATTCACAGAACAGAATTAGTCCAATTTAATTCAAGGCTTCTCCAGATCCAATACAAGACAGACCGCTAGAGAAGATCCTTCCTGCCAACAGCTATCGACACTGACAAGACCTGGTTAAAAAAAATAACCTAGGAGTTTCTGCAAAATTTCACTTCACTTTGGGATTAATAAAGTATTTTAGAATTGAATTAAATTTCTTACCATATTTAACAGATCACATTGGTCATTTGTCTGTTTAACTGAAACTCACTTTTTCCACTACAAAGCTAAAAGAAATAATTGTACTTGTGGTGGTGGAAGTAGCTTTTGGAAAAAAAAGTTGAATTTCTGCCTTTTAATGCCTCACTTAAAATGTGCTTTAAAGTAAGCGGAAGCAAAAAATGAACAAGGTTGCTAGTGTATTTTTTACCATGCGTTTTTCTGTTATTGCTGACTTCACTGCTGAACAGCATCCTTTAAATTTAGAGTAGCTGTTGTGTAGAGTTTCTGCTTGGCTGCAGCAATGACCCTGTTGTACTGTTGGCCCAAATATTTAAAAATTCTACCATTCATTGTTGCTGCTATAGATGCAGTCAAAGGTCGTAGAAGGTGTATGAAAGACCAGAGCCAATGCTCATCTTAACAACAGGGAGAACAACAGTGATGCAAAAAATTGTGTGTCAACCATTTTATCACTTCTCCTCATTAAAGAAATATTTTTGTACTAACATTATGTAATGCTAACATCTTTTTAAGAAACTGTTCCTACTATTACAATTATTAATGAGGTGCTTTCACAGGAAATTAAGCTCAGTTTAGCGCCATTACTGAATGGCAGATTGTAAAGTTAACTAGGATTTTTCATCAGCCAATAAAACAAAAAACAACTTTAACAACGATAAAAAGAAAAAATAAAGATTAAAGTTGTAGCTATAAATTATTGAAGCTATGTCTGTTTCACGTTTGTGTGTAATTATTGAAACAAATTAACTTTTCAGTGATTTTTAACTTGCTGCTGTATGAGGTTTTTGTTATTATTTGTTTCTTTTTGCAATACTGCTGTTTTACAAACTTGAAGATATTATACACCTTTGCAGTTAGAAATTGGACTGTTAAATTTTTTTACATTTTCAAATCAAACCTGGATTGTTTATGAATGTGTTTGGGTTTTAGGCAGATGGGGAAGTCATGATGCCTCTAAGTCTGACTCAGCTGCTCAGATGTTAGGCTCCATGTGCAATGATTGATGAGGCATCAGAAACACGTCAGAACTACTTTTGACTGCAGTTGACACTATTTGGGGACTAGGGAGAGGAAGTGATTAAGTGCTAATAAATGTGCTCTGTAGATCTAAAAGTCCACACATTCAAGACTTGAGGAGTCCAAACAGTCTGATTGATGATTACAAATGTAAATCTATGAACAAGTTACAAAGGGTTATTTATCATTTTACCAAATTATTGGGTATACTGTTGTTTTTCATTGCTCTTAAAGTGTTTAAGGGCAGCAAAACATCATAAGTTGCAGATAAATTAATGTATCTGCTTGTCTTTCAGACTGTTTCTGTGAATCTACTCCATTAATTTTTACACTGTTCCTCTCTTTCAGGTGAACCAATCAAGTTTGATCCAAACTTCAGAGGGCCTGTTCATAACAGGTATTCAGCTGCAGCTCATGTAACACATGCACACATTTCTGTAGAATGCTAATACTCAACAAAACCTTTATATCAGAAATATGTATTTACTTTGCATATTAGTAAAAAAGGAAGGTAAAACTGCATATATCAACATATTTTTTAAGTAGGCTGTTTTTTAATTTGCTCTGACCCATCAGCGTCTTGGCCCTACATACATATTGATTGTGCCAAGGGCTTGACATTAACTTTTTTTGCTCACTGGCCACTGTTGCTGGTGGCTTTCCAAAGTTACTAGCCGCTCTGCATTGTCACTAGCCAGAATGTTTTCATTATAAAATGTGTTTGATATGATCAAAGCCAACTGTGGCAAGGTAAAGTTAACTTAAACTAGATTTACAACTTTTTCAAATGTACATGGCTGTTGTAAACACTCCTCAAACTACATAAAAAGTTTAACAGTACTGGGCATTGTCAAGTATGCAGCTCTGATCAGGTGTTGAAGACATGCAGTGTAGAATATGATAGAATGTGTTGGGTTTTTTGTTGTTTTAAATCATTATGATAAATAAAACAACTATTTTGTAAGTCTAGAAATATTCCTTTATATTTGAGACTGATCTCATTGCATTATAGGTATTTTTCCATAATGCACAATTTAAAATACTTTTTGGGTTTTATTATGCAATATTCTTTATGATTTAGTGTCTTTTATTTTAATGCCAGTTTAGTCAGAGAGTTATTAATAGTCCTGTTGTTGCTCTGCAACCTTCAACATGGCTGGTTGGTGTAACAGAGCATACTTTGATGCTGTTCTGACCCACAGGCTTTTTTTAATGAGAACAGGGAATGGAATAACTCAGTGGTTGTCTTTTTTTAAGTCAGTCCAAAAGCCTAAATATGGTAACCTGGGCAGTCATCTAAAGGCCATAGTGATGTTGCAAATTTTTGCAATCTTGAACATACAAAGTAATAAAAAAAACTGGTTAATCCTGTCTCTAAGTTTACACTAAACATAAATCTAATTCTGCTTTTTATCCCTATAAGTGTGACAGCTTTCATCACAGAGCTTTGTATTTGTTAAGACTACTGCACAGTTGAACAGCTGCCCCTCACGGATTTATTTTAATCATGTAAAATATCCTTGATTCCTATATCTTTCCTTTTTTTCTCAACAATTTTTGAAAACACTGGGACAATCTGGCTGATTCATACCCTGGCTCCCCCACTAAAAACCTGCCATCTGTGTCACCTTGGCTCCCGCAGAAAAGCAGCATTTTACATACAACAGCAGCTCCAAAGATTGTCACTACACTACTGACACTTTGAGTATTTATACATTTATTTATATTTTTTAGTTTTAACAGAATTTCTTACCAGCAGGATGGTCACATAAGACAAAGCTTTGTAAATGTCTGTGCAAGTGAGCCAATCTAAAGTTCGAGAGATGCTTCAATATTCCTTAGATATGAGAGCAAAGCAGAATTGTTGTACTCTGCTCTCTTTATCATCTTCCCTTCAGCGTTGACCTTTAGATGCTTCAAAGGTGACTTTGTTTTGACACTCTGGTGCTGTGCTTGCATTTTTCCTTAAAAATGCAAGCCTTTCTAAATGTGGAGTTGAAAAAGACAAGGGATCCAAAATAACTTTGAGGAGGAAAAGGAAGAGAGCAAAGGCAGTTTCAGCTGGGATGCTTGTAGATTTCAGCCATGTGATTTACCTTGGAAGATGCAGAATGATATTTTAACTGTTTAACATCTGAAGGTTAAAGAGATATTTAAGACTAGAAAGACTGAATTCACCATGGAAACCAAACATCTATTTTTAAATAAAATCAAGTGACACTCTGCATCCCTACCTTTGTTATTAGATTACCAATTACCTAAAACTCTTTGGTGATAGTGGAAGCAAGTTGTTATTATTTACCTTATGTTAAGTAGGTAGCAGTGCCCAATATAGATGCCACTTTTAATTTTATTCATAGATTTCAGTTGTACTTCACATATAAGATGGTTTGTACCTCAAAATAGATCACCCTTTTTACTTTTGCATCAACATGCTATGTTTAATCATGTTATCATGGCAACTTTCATATGAGAATTTAGAAATCAAAATGCTGTTAAGATCTAAAAAAGTCATCACAAATCATTGTAGTAAAATGTTCAAAAGGCACTCTTAATATGATAAATTATGGTGTTTACTATTTATAGGTAAATTAATCAATAGCTAAATGGAAAAGGAATATTTTTAACCATCTTTCAACTCTTTGCTATTTGGTGCCAAATATGGTTCCTGTATATTTTACATGTGCTGTGTTGTTTTACTCTTAGCCTTCTGGACGAAAACTATTATTAGTCTTAGTCACATTTTAGTCATAACCATATGTGATAGTTTTAGTCGGTTGTAGTTGACTAAAACGTAAAAAGGTTTTAGTCAGTTTTCCGTTCAAAAAAACAGTTAACCATTACAATTTCAAATACCAACCAGATTCTTTAACAGACTGACAGCTCTTGCTGAGATACTATTATTGCTGGATATAGAATGCTGTCATGCAGTTCATCATTGCTGTTGGGGAGAAAACTTTGATTTATAGAATTCAAATTAACTTTTTTTATGAATTAATGCCCTATTAAATAGGGCATTAAATAGCAGATCTAGCTCAACATATCCTATTGGTTAATAAACTTTGGTTTAGACAGGCAAGATAACAAAATGTACAATAAAGAAATGGTTTTATACATACAAGGTTTCCATCCCAAAGCAAACACTTCCTGGTCTACTATGAATTATGCATTACACACAGATCAATAAAATCTTCAATGCTCCAAAAAAGCAAAGAACAAAAACATTCTTCTTTCTACTTCTGCAATTTTGGCTTTATTTCTGAGAATTTACCACTCTGTTACTGCTGCTCAAGGCTCAAAGTAGATTTAAATTAACATTTTGATATAAAAAAAAATACAGAGAACTTATAATTGAATGGAAGCGGAGAGCAGTCGTTCTCGACTTTTTTTTCCCCCTTTGCCTTCTCGAGAATGACATAATTATCTTGCTATCAATGTTAAACCATTAATTGTTTTCTCTAGATAATGAATGTTTTCTCTACATAATGAATGAGGCTGGCCAACAGCCCTGGATTTCCTGTCCATCCATGCCTGCGGTGCCCATATAGTTGTGCAGTCGCGGTACCGCATGTGCGCAAATAAGCATTTTTTTAAGTTTCCTTTTTATTTTCACTCATTGTCAGGTCATGTTGGATGATGGGATTGCATGGAATACAGTACAGTAGAAACATATATAACTGCTTTTTTCAATGAAAATCTTTAATCTGGACTCATTTTGGGGGATAATGCACCTGTTACAGGTGTAACACCTGGGCTGTTCAGAAAACACTAGGCGCTAAGGCTCCTAGTGCAAGCAAATCATCAAACCATCAATGCTGTCTCGTTACCTAAAAGTTAAACCCAGGATTATTTACAGAATTACACATAGGTTGCCATGACGTATACTTATAAATCCTCCCCCACTGTTGTGGTATTGAAGAATGTATTCAGTTTTAACACACGCCAATTATCTAGTTATCACAAAAAACGGCTTTTGTTGTCTTTAGATAACAAGGAAATTAACTTGTTTTCTTGAGAAAACCACCGTGAAAAAGTATTGAAGGGACACGACTACTCTCAGCTTCTGTATAATTGCCTTGTAATGCCATGACAATCCAGACCTAAACTGAATGGATATGCTAACTAAAATGTTGAAATATTTAAAAGAAACACAGAAAATGTTTTAATGACAATACAAGGAAACAATTACATCGTATTTAAATAGATAGAAACAAGAAGAAGGAGAGAGAAATATTCAAAGATCTAGACACCTTTTCTTTTGGCTCTTTATCCAAAAATAAACAGTATACAATTAAATATTTGGTTTGGATATAATTTAGGGATACCTTTTAGTAGAAATTAAAGAATGTTTAGTATCTGGAGTGAGCTGGAAGAAATAAAATCTTCATAGTTAGACAAAGGGATTTTTACGCTTGGCAGAGGATGATCAGCCACATAGTTTATTAAGTAGCAAGAGTAGGAAGAGCCATATTGCTTAGAGCGAACCATTAGTGTGGAGGGAGAGAAGCGCAGACGCTGAGCTACACGCGCGCAAAGACGCATTTCTGCACAAGCACAGCTGGAAGAACACTTTGTTAGAGCTCAGCACGCAGTACCGGTGTTCTGTCAGACACCCGGACCATTCTGCATCATATACACCCCGCCGCTGCTGCCGTGATTTGTCTTTGGTCATGGAGAACAAGCACCGTTGCACGGCAGGTGGGCTGCTTGTTCAAACAGGACGCAGCAGCACGGCTGATACTGCTTAGCAGATTACAGCACAATGATGCATTTTAAATGTCTGACCCACAACCCACTAATTTTTATTTAGTCTTGTCTCGTTGACTAAAACTCACACCCATAACTCTGAAGTTTTTGTCAACAAAGATCCATGATTAGCTCGTCAGTATTAGTAATCATCATGAAAAAAAGGAGTGTCAGCGAAATAATTTTGTTATCCTCATTGTTGATGAAAACAACACTGCTGCTAACGCAATATATATTTAACTACTTTTTTTGTTATCTCGTTGCTGGTGTAGGTTAGGTTTGTAATTTGATATCAGTATACTTATGTGGCCTGGTCTTTAAAGATTCAAAATAAGTGGTGCTAAACTACACAAATATTTTTAGTATTTGCATTAAGTGGGCGGAGATCAACCAAGATTGATGCTCAAACCAGTTTGGTTCCATCCATTGAAATTATCAGATTGTGTATTCTACAAGCAGTGTGAGAGTAGCCATAAAAGAACGATGAGATTCTAAGCCATGTTAGTAACTGGAGATAATAATGATAATTAAACAAATAATAATGGTAATACAAAATTATAACATATAATGCTGAGGGAATAGGTTGCCGTTGCTACAAACAAAAGTTAAAAAAGATGAAAATAACCAAAGTTAAAGTTGTTATTGTCTGCTGATTGAAATTAGAGCAGATTACACTCTAAACAGCTGGATTTATCTCCACCAGTTCCTCTCAACAGCAGCTTGACCTGATATGTTGCAAAGCAAGGTAGGCACTTTGAATACTAATATACACTGCTAATAATGAATCTCTCTAACATAGCACAATAGATGTAAGAGAGAATGTGATGGAAGAGCAGTGCATTTAAGTAAAAGATGACAAAACAAATCAAGAGGTTGAATTCAAAGAAGTGGTTTGAAGAGGACTTGTGGGGCTGTATAAAGATCGAAGGTGTGCAGGTGCACATATACATTTGATGCCAAAGTAGCAACAGAAACCCCATGAGAGATAAATTATTCGTTGTGCTTTTTTTTTTCTCTTTGCCTCAATACTGGAGCATTATTGTGCCAGAATAAATCCATTACAACTGCATGACAAGAGTTTGTGTAAAAATATTTGTTTAAGACTAAACTTCCCCCACTTGAAGGTGTGAATTTTGTCACTGTAACCCTTCCTTGGACAAATTCCTGGATCAGCAGTGTGAATGCACCATAGTCGGTATCGGTAGCTGTTGAGGAAATCAGATAGGAGAGACTGCAGTATTGAAACAGACCTATGAAACAGCAAAAGCCTCATCTGAAAATAGTTGGATTGCTTTTTGGTTGCTATTAACTGGTCACAACATATGAATTAAATCCAGATATAATAGAGTTGATCTTAGAGATATATCATTTACATAGGAAAATAAGGAATTAGAAGCATTGAACACAACGTTTTTTTTTTTTTTTTCACCAGTGTTAAACCACAACATGTGGTTTAACACTGTCTACTGTGTTTTCCTTTTAGCGTTAATGAACATGCAAACAACTATCACTCTCAAACTACTTTGATTGGAACCCCCCCCCACACACACACACACACACACACACACACACACACACACACACACACTCACATATATATATATAAATATACATATATACATACTACCGTTCAAACGTTTGGGGTCACCCAAACAATTTTGTGTTTTCCTGAGAAGTCACACTTATTCACCAGCGTACACTGTGAAATGAATAGAAAATAGAGGCAAGACATTGACAAGGTTAGGAATAATGATTTGTATTTGAAATAAGATTTTTCTTACATCAAACTTTGCTTTCGTCAAAGAATCCTCCATTTGCAGCAATTACACCATTGCAGACCTTTGGCATTCTAGCTGTTAATTTGCTGAGGTAATCTGGAGAAATAGCACCCCACGCTTCCAGAAGCAGCTCCCACAAGTTGGATTTGGTTGGATGGGCACTTCTTGCGTACCATATGGTCACGCTGCTCCCGCAAACAGCTCAAGGGCGTTTGGATCTGGTGACTGCGCTGGCCAATCCATTACCGATAGAATACCAGCTGCCTGCTTCTGCTCTAAATAGTTGTTTGGAGTTGTGTTTAGGGTCATTGTCCTGTTGTAGGATGAAATTGGCTCCAATCAAGCACTGTCCACTGGGTATGGCATGGCGTTGTAAAATGGAGTGATAGCCTTCCTTATTCAGAATCCCTTTTACCCTGTACAAATCTCCCACCTTCCAAGCACCAAAGCAACCCCCGACCATCACATTACCTCCACCATGCTTAACAGATGGCGTCAGGTATTCCTCCAGCATCTTTTCATTTGTTCTGCGTCTCACAAACATTCTTCTTTGTGATCCAAACACCTCAAACTTGGATTCATCCGTCCACAACACTTTTTTCCAGTCTTCCTCTGTCCAATGTCTGTGTTCTTTTGCCCATCTTAATCTTTTTATATTATTGGCCAGTCTGAGATATGGCTTTTTCTTAGCCACTCTGCCCTGAAGCCCAGATTCCCGCAGCCGCCTCTTTACTGTAGATGTTGACACTGGTGTTTTGCGGGTAATATTTAATGAAGATGCCAGTTGGGGACCTGTGAGGTGTCTGTTTCTCAAACTAGAGACTCTAATGTACTTATCTTCTTGCTCAGTTAGAGCCTGTTTGTGCTGTCCTCTGAAGGGAGTAGTACACACCGTTGTAGGAAATCTTCAATTTCTTAGCAGTTTCTTGCATGGAATAGCCTTTATTTCTAAGAACAAGAATAGACTATCGAGTTTCAGATGAAAGTTCTCTTTTTCTGGCCATTTTGAGCATTTAAACTCAATCTGCTCAAAGGAAGGTCAGTTTTGTAGCTTCTGTAACGAGCTTAACTATTTTCAGATGTGTGAACATGATTGCACAAGGGTTTTCTAATCATCAATTAGCCTTCTGAGCCAATGAGCAAACACATTGTACCATTAGAACACTGGAGTGATAGTTGCTGGAAATGGGCCTCTATACACCTATGTAGATATTGCACCAAAAACCAGACATTTGCAGCTAGAATAGTCATTTTCCACATTAGCAATGTATAGTGTGTATTTCTTTAAAGTTAAGACTAGTTTAAAGTTATCTTCATTGAAAAGTACATTGCTTTTCCTTCAAAAATAAGGACATTTCAATGTGACCCCAAACATTTGAACGATAGTGTATGTATGTATATTTATATATATATATATATATATATATATATATATAAATCACTTCACTTGTCTCTAAACTCAGCAAACTTTTTTTGAGGTTCAACCAAATAGTCATCCTGCAATATTGTGACATCTTTTAGTTTAGTCCTCCATTGACCTTGGCTGGAGGAGTGGAAAGTCTGAAGTTAATTTCCCAAGCAGGTAGCACCCTGAAAGGGGTTTGAATTGTCCTTTGCTTCAATCGTTCTGCTTGACACAGGGGCCTGGACTTGTCTTCTTTCATGGATGGGTGTAGTGCTTTTAAAAATCTGAATAGCTTCAAAATTAGCTAGATGGAAAACTTCATCATGCAGAAAGAAGGGGGAGACCACTTGTTATGCAGCAAGCTCTCAAAATGGAAAAGAAAGACTAGAGGATCTCCCTTTTATATACAGATATAGATAGATAGATAGATAGATAGATAGATAGATAGATAGATAGATAGATAGATAGATA
>NW_015150498.1:631731-650115 GCF_000732505.1 Cyprinodon variegatus | reverse complement strand
TAGATAGATAGATAGATAGATAGATAGATAGATAGATAGATAGATAGATAGATAGATAGATAGATAGATAGATAGATAGATAGATATGGTGGTATATGTATAGAATTTTTCACAGCCTGTGTTATAGAGAAATTCAAATATTTCCCTCTCTGCCCTTGGGACAATTAACCCTTTGGGGAGCTTAGATTCAGAGTCTCATTGGGAAGTTGGATGAGCGCTGCATTGGCTCCTTTGAAAATATACTGTAGAGATTATCTTCCCTCTCACTGTGTGCATAATTTATTTAGAAATCTATAAGCCAGCTCACATCAGCACGTTTCTCTGTATAATGATTACCAGCTACAGATGAAATTGTGTTTTCTTTTGCTCTTTCAAAATAACAGCAAATTTCTCTGCTAAGTTCTCTCCAGGGACTGGGAAATTAATCAGGTTTATATTTATCCACGTGTTTTAATTTACAGGAGCTGCACTGATGTGCTTTGCTGCATTATCTTTGTCATCGTTATCCTTGGTTACATCGCCCTGGGTACTGTGGGTAAGTTTGCTACATTGCTGACGATTACATCACACAAAGTCCTGAAATTAGCTTATAATTAACCCAAATATCTGGTGGTTTTGAGTTTGATTAATCTAAATAAAACCTCTTTAGCTGTGCTCTTCTTCATTTCAAATAGTCATGTATGTTACTTTATACAAATATTTATACAGATTTTTTGTTTAATAACAATGCATTAAATTTCCTCTCTGATCTATCATATTTATATCCTGCTAATCTATCTTTTTTCCCCATTCTAAAACTCGATAAAAAAAAGAATTTTAGGAAAGAAGTAGAGCTTATAAACTATTATTAAGAGACTTATCAGCGCTTTTCCCTTGAAGAAATGATATTTATACCCATATTTATAGACAGACATATAGGGTAGACTGTCAGTCCTGACTGAATATTTGACCACCTGTTGACCTGTAGACGGAGAAGCTGGACTGAGGCTTTAGGCAGGCCATTCCTCGAAGGTGTCCATTTTAGTGGATCAACTTATTTTTTGTTCTTGCATTCTTAATTCGTATCGATGATAAACTTGATTTACACTGAATAGAGACACTCTTATTAACATCTTTTATTACACACTTTAAGTCTTGCTGTTTTAGTGTCAGTTTGTCAGATAATTCAAACTTTTTCACAGGTTGGTGCTTCAGGTTGGAAATTATCTAAAGCACAAAAACTGTTTTAGAATCGATTAATGCCGGCTAACCTTAAGCCAGCTAAAAACAACCTCAGCCCTACTGAGAATGTATGGACTATTATTCAAAGTTTTCAGAAACGTACACTGTTAAATAATGTTGTTAAATATTTCCAAGAGGAGTTGTAAATTCTAGATAAGGTTTGAATATTACTTTATGTTACACGAGTGCCCAGCAGTATGTATAATATCCAGCATTGCTTTGTAGGACTACTTTTGTTCTATTTCAACTCTAGTCTGACTTGTTGCGTTATAACTTACCACTATAGCTTCTATGATTTAGAACAATGGTTTTTCTAATATTTGTGAATCTGAAAAAACAAAAAGCTGTTGCTTTTTTCCCCCCCATAGCCTGGATTCATGGAGACCCCAGGAAAATCGTGTATCCAACTGACAGCCAGGGTCAGTTTTGTGGCCAGCAGAACACCTCGAATGCGTAAGTCGTTTCTGCCAAAAAAATAAATAACTATGCCCCAATACAAATGTATCCAACACTGGATATTATGTTTGATATTATGTGGAATGTATATATATATATATATATATATATATATATATATATATATATATATATATATATATATATATATATATATATATATATNATATATATATATATATATATATATATATATATAGATATATAGATATAGATATAGATATAGATATAGATATAGATAGTGCAAAATAAAGTAATCAAAATAATACAGGATTTGACAATATTTTAAGGTTGTCTGAGGTTTTATTCTTTTAATGTGTAAATAATCTAGAACTCTAGGATTAACAATTGAAAATATTTGCAAACAACACTAGTATTTTTATTATTGATAAAATATGAGAGTAGTATTGTATCCAGATACAGAGTTCAAGTGTCGATACTTTTTAGCAGCATAGTGTTGTCAATCTCTGCTTTGCAGTTTTTAATGATGAGCATTATGTCTGTCAGCTTTTCACTGTTATTTTCAAACTCTTAACAGGCTAAATCTACCAAACTGTATACAAGAAATGAATTGTAATAAATCCAAACAAGTGCCTAGCATATGTTTGTTTTTTTCTGCCTATGTGTGCTTTAAAGCTGAGGATAAATTGTTACTCAGCAATGGATTTCACAATCTCTGTAATCTAAGGCCCCTCTTTGTTTGCATCTCCTTTGTCTGCAGAAACAAAGCCATATTATTCTACTTCAACATGCTGAAATGTGCCAGTCCTGCAGTTTTAATTAACCTCCAGTGCCCTACAACTCAGGTATGAGGCTGAAGGCAGCCCTGTCTAGAAGAGACTTTTACATTACTAAACATTTTTTTCTCAAACTTTTCACCAAAACCGATAGAGCGTTGTGTTTTACCCCTCAGCTCTGCGTCTCCAAGTGCCCTGACAGATTTGCCACACTGCTGGAAGTTTCAGGTACCAACAACTGGGGATATTACAAGCAATTCTGCAAGCCTGGTTTTGTGATTGGCAGTAAGGTAAGAAACAGGATGATGCTATTTTCTTTTTGTTTGTTGGTTTACAGTTGAAACCTAATGATTACCTTTTTCTCCAAACATCTGGCTCTTTATGTTTTCTTCCTCAGTATTAATGTTTTTGAACTATTATTTCAAAAGAAAATATTACTTTTTATCTCTGCAGTTACAGTATGATACGGAACAACAAATTTGTCCATGTTTTCACAGACAGACGGAAATGAGCCAGCATTTACTCATGCTCACCTCAGCTACATTCTGTCAACTACTGGTAGCCTAGTGCTAATGACGTTAGCATGATGCTGTGTAGGGTGATGTGTGGGAGCAAAAAACACCCAACCCATACTGATAGAACTGAATCATCGTTTGCTTCCTAAATTGATTTGAAGTTTGATTTAAGACATAAAACTGCTCAATTCTGCTGAGCCTCAGTTTTTGTTCTGGTTAGGTGATTGTAGTAAAAAAATGAAAAGGTTCTGTGTTGTATCCAGAAAAATATTGAAATGATTTGAAAATTGCAATGGAAAATGTTGTATGCATGTTGTACTGTCTCTTTTACACAACCAATTAGTCAGTGACTGTAACATATTGTTATTGTATCCTCTGTTAATCTTTCAGTCGATTGCAGAGGTGATTCGAGATGAAGATTGTCCTCCAATGATTGTGCCAAGCAGACCATGTAAGTGAAGTAACATGGAATAAGTTATAATTTGCCATATAGCAAAAGTTAAACTCAGAATTAGTTCTAATTACTTAGTAGATTTAGGCCTTAACTGTAGCTTTGATTTTACAACTACATTTCTTTTGAGTGTAACAATATATTTCAGTCACCCAAACACAGCCCTGACTTTAATTTTCTAGAGGTCCAGAGGAGGGAGCTAAAGATTGAGGGGATGCATAGATGGCCTTCCAATCTGAAAGACTTTTGAGCTTATGTCCAAAGATAAATCTTTAAAACTTAAGGGGAAATGTATGAAAAGCTGTTCAGCTTTCAAAGAACAGTTTAATTACTGTAGTGCCAATAAATATATTTTCAAAATAAGACATTAACAAATAAAGGAATATTGCTTTTTTTTTTTAAGATTTATACTTTGTTTTTTGTTTTTGTTTTTTGGAATATTTTGTATCAGTTTCTTAAAAATAAAAATCTTGATCAGACGAAATGAATTTAAACCTGAATCTGAACCATGAAGCTATGGAGGTTAACTGTACATACAAGAGTTACATGTTTCCTTTCCAAATGTGCTTCAGTGCTACAGCGGTGCTTCCCAGAGTTCAAGTCAAAGGATGGAGTATTAACTGTAGCCGATCAGACCACCTTCAAAGACGGTAACAACAATACGAGGAGCGTCATTGATCTGAAAGATGCTGCCATGTAAGATCTGCTCCTTGACTGCCTGAATCTAAGCTACTCTCAGAGTATTAGGTTATACCTTACCTTTTGAAAATCACTGTTATATTAATATTAATAACTGTTAATGGTAAAATTTTAAAATGTTGTATTTTTATAATGATTATTATTATTTTGTTTTGTTTTTTTTTACATTTTATGCATTCAAAAGTGACATATTTACTGTCCTTTTATGTTTTGTTTTTTTAATGTGTAGTTATATTTATTTTATTGGTGGTGCTGTAGCTGTAGTATTCAGATGAAAGATATGGGTATGTTGCCCCCTGGTGGTAAATATTTGTAACTCCAAAATTTACACTCATACTGTTTGCTTATCAGGTAATAACCCATAAATAACCTATTTTGGTTGCAAGACAGGGGAACTGTTTTAAGTTTAGATGTTAGCTTATCAATCACTGTTATCTACTAATTGATTTCCCCGCTAAAACCAAGGAGTTTTTTTCTGTTAGAGTATTCCTCAGAGTGAAAAGTTTACATGCATTTCCTCAGTATTTGGTTTAACTAAGTATGTTTTGTAGGGTGAGTCGCTCTGACCAACTTTGTGAGCTCAAACTATGGATTCTTCGTTATAGTCATATTTACCTAGAATGCCATATGTTTTTTCACACTATTCTGCCTAAAGAGTCATTGATGGTAGTTTCAGTATTCTCTGTCTTCTCGGTTTTTTACTCCAAATATAATGTTGGATGTTATGGTTTAATAATTCTGTTTGGTTAAAAACAGCAGAGCATATTTGAACAATAAGGGTCTTTGTCCCTGACCGCATTAACGTCATCATTTGCCATTTTCCAAATAGGTCTAAGTCATGGCAGTAATCACGACTTAGTATGTAAACTTCTAACTGAAAGAAAAAAATAAAAATTGTGAAAACTTCAAACCATTCAATCTGCAAAGTAAATCACTTGACTTAAAAATATTCTTCAACGGCATTTGGTTCTACAAATCCTCTTTCTCACCTTGTTTCTCCACTACAGAAGGATAGCCAGTCTGCTGAACGCCAAAGAAGTTGGCATCAAGATCCTTGAGGATTATGCAAACTCCTGGATATGGATCTTGGTGTGAGCATCGCACTGGTTTTTGGAAATATCCTGAAATACATCCTTTAAATTGATTATATGCTTTTCTGTTGGACGAATAATAGAAAAATAAATCCTCCTGAGAAAGAGAGTTCTAAATGATTCATAGGTTAGCCAGGTCCTAGTATTCATAGTTAACTATCAGCATATCTGTATACTTTGAAAACTTTGGTTACTTCCAGTTCCAAATTTTAAGTATTTTTGTTATTTTAAACTTCGTATGTTACAAATGTTACTACTTTGGACAAACAATGTGTTTTCCTGACCACCATTACACAGAATAAGCTGAACAATGTGTTTGCTTTTCCTCATGCCAACATGTCTGCCGGTGTTTCCACAGAGGCCTGGGTTTTACCATGGCGCTCAGTCTGAGCTTCATCCTTCTGCTGCGCTACATTGCTTGTGTGATACTGTGGCTCATGATCTGCGGCATCATCTCTGCAGTCGGTTACGGTGAGTCTGCATTGACTCACTTCATGAGTAGCTAGTGCACACCTAAGTTGCATTTCTTAACAGTTTTTACGTCTGTTTCTCCTCTTATGCTAAATACTCTTAACAGTGCCTTTATCTCTGCCCTTCTCTCAGGTATATGGCACTGTTTCAAAGAGTACAGCGTTCTGAAAACAAAACCAGATGTGAATGTCACCATCTCTGATATTGGCTTCCAGGCAGATTTCAGCATCTACCTTGAGCACAGCCAGACATGGCTCATCTTCAGTAAGTTATAGTCAACCACCATACCTATATATAAACTCTCTGGCTTATCATTTTATTCTGCTTTCTGTGCCTAAAATAACAGCTGCATGTGTTATAGCCAAAGTTGCTACTTAATACAAAACAAGTGTCCTTTTGTCAGGCTGTATCACCTTACTCTGCTGAAGCATAGCCATTATATAAAAATAGATTATTAGATTATTATAACTAATGAAGACCATCAATTTTTGATTTTTTTTAGTGATCCTGCTTATTGTGGTTGAGGTTGTCATCGTGATTATGCTGATTTTTCTGAGGTCAAGCCTGGGCATCGCTTTTGCACTGCTGAAGGAGGGAAGCAGGTGATTGTAAATCTAAGCGCTAATCAGTAAATTGTACATTTGCCCTTTTTTATGAATACATTGTTTGATGTTGTTTTTTAGGGCCATCTTTTACATCATGTGTACACTCTTCTACCCGATCATCACCTTTTTCCTTCTTGGAATCTGTATAGCCTACTCTGCTGTCACAGCAGTGTATCCTTCTAACTGCTCAGACACAGATTAATTAAAGGTTGCCTACAAGGTAAGAACATCTAGTTGAATTAGAGGCGTATATCTGTACATTTGAATACCCCAGAAATGCTCTTTCATTCAAATATTTCACTTCCTACATTATATAGATTTGGTGTCTCTGCTAAATAATATAATGAAAGTGATTTTTCATACAGAAATGTAGACTTATTGAGAAGTATGTCTCAAAAATTCTCTTGGATTCTTTTTGCATGAGGTACTGCAGGAAAGCAGTAGATAAGTGGCTGCAGGCTGCAGACCACCCATGTCATGGTGCTGCTGTGGTGAACTTAAGTCATGCCGTAATGCTCTTATATTTCTAAAAAAAACTTCACATTACATCCTCACTCATCCTTTGTTCTTTGGACAAGTTGTCCGGTGTTTCACCATATTCTGTGACACATCATATATGGTCACTCAAGGACGACACCAGATGACACTGCACTATGACTTAAGAGGTCTCCAGACTACAGCCATACACTCCTGTGTGGAGATGAACAGCTCTTCTAAGGTTTTAAATAATCCCAGGTTTAGAGATTAAATGTACTTTAAAACTTCCCGGTAGACAGTTGCAATGACTTTAAACATAAAAAAAAAAACATGGACCATCACCAGCAATGTGTAGCTCACCAAATTAAGTCAAAACATTTTATTTATTTATAAAAAAAATAAAATAAAGGTTTGCTATAAGTCACTGGAAGATTCAAAATATCACATTCAGCTGAATTCAACCCTTAAAATTAGTGGAATTGGAATATCAACAGAATTTTATTGATAGTCTTGAATATGAATAGAAGCAGCATGAGTTATCGCTGACTACTGAAACTTCAGAATTAGCTTTAATAGACTAATAATCAACTGTTTTGAGAAACTGAAATGTTTCTTTATCATCTGTATGACATACTCTTTATATTTACCATAAATGGGGTTATTAGTTATTGTGCAGTAGGGTACTTTATTAAAATGCCCCTCTGTTTTAATCTACAGCATTTGTGGGAGACTGAGTCTCTATTTAGTCATTGTTTATATTGGTTGTTCTGCCTTGACTGGTGCTCCCTCAGCTTTTTGGCCTCTTCAGGTAAAGCGATCTACAAGGTGACCCCTGCAGATGATCAGTGCATGTATGCAAACATTACCTGCAGTCCACAGGTTAGCATCTTAAGCTCACACACATCACAGTACTTGTTAGTCTCAAAAGGATTTTCAAGCTGCAATGTTTTTGTGAGGAAAAAGCTAGTTGACATTTGTTCCTGTGTTTCAGACCTTCAATCAGACCAACATTACCAAAGTTTGCCCTGGAGCACAGTGCTTGTTTGCTTTCTATGGTGGAGAGAGTGTGTACCACCGCTACATCCTGGTCCTACATCTTTGTAACCTGTTTGTGTTCCTCTGGCTGGTCAACTTTGTCCTGGCTTTGGGGAAATGCACCCTTTCAGGGGCATTTGCTTCTTACTACTGGGCAAAGAGGAAACCAAAAGACATCCCATCCTGTCCAGTTTACTCTTCATTCAGCAGAGCCATACGGTAGGTTTTAGATACACTTTCATGGATACTTTTCACTGATGTTTATAGAAATATGCATTAAAAAGCCTGTGTGTTTGAGTTACAGGCTGCAAATAAATAAAAACAGAAAATATTAAATTGGGGGGAAGTTTATTTATTTAGGAATACTGCTTTAAAGAAATATTGCCTTACACCATAAAAAAAAAACAAAATAAAAATATATAGTGCGATAAATCAATCTAATTAGCTGCTTGTTCTTTATTATTTCTGTAGCGGTAGAAAAGATCATCCATCTAAGGCTACGTTCACACCGCAGCCTGAAGTGCCCCAAATCCAACTTTATGCCAATATGCGACCTGTATCTGATCTTTTCATGACAATCTGAACAACACAAGTCCAATTTCTTCCAATGCAACCCAGGCCACTTGACTATTTGGTCGTGAATCCGATGCGTATCTTATCTTTTCAAATGCGACCTGTGACTGAACGGCCAGGTCACATTCATCTGACCTGTACGCCATTAATACTCATCAAAGGTCAATATTCTGCATCTTGCTATGTAGAAGCGGGAAGAAAAACAACAACCATGGTAGATGAAAAGATTGTATTGTTACTGCACTGGCTGAGGTTGGGAAAGAAATGAAGGATTGCAAGTTGCACTCCAGCACTGCCATCCATGTTTAATTCTTTAAACAGAGAGCAGGCTTGCTTGTGAAGTCATTGCGTCCTTTACTGCATATGCGGGACACTTAAATTGTGTGAATGCAGTTCAAACTGGAGATCACATGCAAGATGACATATATTTGGAAATGTGAACGGCAACGCAAAAGAATCAGATTTCTCCCCAAAAATCGGAATTGAGCATAAAGGGCTGCAATGTGAACGTAGCCTGATTATGATCACATCGTTTTTCTGTCTTTCAGTTACCACACCGGTTCTTTAGCCTTTGGTTCTCTAATCCTCGCTATGGTGCAGATGATCCGAATTGTTCTTGAGAACCTCAATCACAAAGTGAAAGGTAAGCTAATTACCAAACTGCTATTCTTACTCTGATTAAAATCAACAGTTCTAAATAAAATGTGGTTCCTTTCCAAGGTTCTCAAAATGCTTTGACTCGGTTCCTGCTCCACTGCCTCAGCTGCTGCTTCTGGTGCCTGGAAAATTTCATCAAGTTTATCAACACAAATGCATACATTATGGTCGGTAGTTTGCATTGGTTAATTTATGCGTTGGGGTTCATAGCTGTTGCTCTGTCAATCTTTTATCTCGGCTGACAGCATCTTTTCTTTTCACCAACAGATAGCAATATATGGGCAGAACTTCTGCAGATCTTCCAAGGAGGCTTTTGATCTCTTGATGAGGAATATTGTTCGGTGTGTACTCCCGTTAGCTCCCTGCCTGAAGGTCTCAGCAGCACTTGCAGCAGAAACTGTCTATCAGTCACCAATTGGGTCTCACACTTCCATTTAAAATGGAAAATTAGCTCTTTGCTTGAAAAAAAAATTATTTAATTAATGCTGGAATGACAATTATTCAAAAGAATGCACACCCTTTGTCATTGTTTTGACCCCTTGTAGTGCATGTACTTGTGCTAAGCGTTTTTTGAAAAGTCCTTCCCATCGATCTGATTTCTTTTGTTCTTTTTTTATCTTTAGGGTGGTTGTCTTGGACAATGTCATCTCCTTTCTGCTGTTGTTGGGAAAGCTGGTTATTTCAGGTGGAGCTGGTGAGTTTGACCTTTTATTGGCCTAACAGTCATTTCTCAGGGAAATTCATAGAGATCAGTTCATCCAATATGTAGGTTTTTGGACATTTATGGACTGCCTTGAAAGAACCGTGTAAATGTATGCATAAGGAGAACATGAAAAGTCCATCATAGCAAGGCCTTGGTCACAATTCAGGCCAAGGGCCTTCTAGCTGCAGGGAATCAGTACTAACACATAAACCACCATGCTCAGCTTTTTAGTATACTATCTGTAAATGGTAGGGGAATGATATGCACATCTATCAAAGCATTGTTGTCCTTCTAAAATAAAAAAAGAGATCCATGATTACTTTGGAGAAGCTGCAGAGAACCACAGCTCACATGTAAGAAACAGGTCAAATATTAGGGATTTTAAGCTATTCTTGGCACAATATATGTTTCTAGATGTGCTAAGTTGATAAAGACAAAGCAGAAGGCTTTCAGACCAACAGAAGGGGAGGATAAATAAGCTACATATTTAAGGATTTGTATTACCTCACAGAGGAGGTTACGTTTTTAGGGGAGTTTGTGTGTCTGTGTGTCTGTGTACCTGTCTAGCCCTCAGAGTGAGGACCATTTTTCTAATTTCACCATCAAATTGAGGACCAGTTGTTGCAAAGTGAGAACATTTTGCTGCTACTCACTTGCTATTTTGCTAATGGATAGGTTTAGGGCTAAAGGTGTCAATGGGTTGGGGTTAGGACTGAGGTGAGGTATGCATTGGTAATGGTTAGTTTTAGGGTTAGGCATAGAAAGGGTTGAATATGACTGAAAATCAAGGGAAACAAATGGGAGCCAACACCTGGTCCTAACTACGACGGAAGAACGAGAATTTGTGTGTGTGTGTGTTTGTCTCTCTTTCTGTGTATAGGATAACTTGAAAAGTTATGCATGGATTTTAATGAAATTTTTATCAGAGGTGTCCCTTGTGTCGAGGTCAATCCATAATATTTTTGTGAAGATCTAGATCATAATCTGCATACAGGAATTTGTTTAGTAATTTTCTAACATTGTTAGATAGGGACATGTTGCAAAACAAGCAGTCCCCCCTTAAACCAGAGGGTGGCAACAGTTACTATTGATAGCCTCAGCATCAGATAGAAAAAGTCTGGAGGTCTTTTACTGGGGACAAAAACACAAGAAAGGGGAATGTTGTTTGTTTGTTAGCAGGATCAATCCAAAATGTATGGATGGATTTTATGGACATAACAGAGGTTTGCTTCATACCAAGGAACAATTCATTACATTTGGTAATGATCCAGATGAGGTGTGATTTTTAAGTCACAATATGGGGCAAAATTTCAGAATCATGTACAATTGTATTGTAGTCTTTCATATAAAATCACTATAAAATACCTTTCTTTAACCTTAATAATGCCTTTAGTATATATGGTCAAAAAGCAAACAGTTGTATTTCTACAGAAAGTATATTAAGGTATTAGTTATTGAAGAAGACTAATATATTTGGACATGTTTGACTTATTTTTTCCAGGTATCCTTGCATTCTTCTTCTTCTCTAAGAGAATACCCCTTTTTCAAGAAATGGTACCTCCGCTTCACTTCATTTGGGTCCCCGTTCTGGTAAGACTTTGAAATTTGAGCCATCGGATGAAGAATCTTTTAAAGGAAATAAAAACTAAGTCCCATTGATTAAAGTTATTAGCTTCATCTGAAGCAGGTTAACCGTGTTTAACTTAGAACATTTAGATGAATTTTATGCATACATATTAAATATCTTTAAACTGCAGCCAGCAACACATTACATTTCATTAGCATCAATATACACTCTTGGACACAGTTTCTTAAGGGAGACAAATGTTACGTCCCAACAAAAGTTTCGTCCAGACAGCATTAAATCAAAGCCTCATGGTTGAGTTAGGTGCTTAATGGTTCTGATAAAAGACACCCATAACTTTATATAACATTATGTTACATTATTTGCTGTCATTGGATGTCTAAACTTATAAATGGCTCATTTCACTCAGAGACAGTTTCTGATAAACTGTTTATGTTTCTGAATATCTGAATACTGGGACCCTACTATAATGTTTGAGTAGATGAAATTCTGTATTTGATAAAAAAAAAATCTTACATAAAATGCCAAAATAAAAGCATTTCATTCTTTCAGACGGTGATAATTGGATCGTTCATGATCACAAGTGGCTTTTTTAACGTCTACGCCATGTGTGTGGACACGCTGTTCCTTTGCTTTTGTAAGTCTGCAGTATTTTTCTAAAAATATCATTTCTAACATACACTCACCTGTGTGTTCTTTTTTTAAACTGTCTCTAAATTAGTCTAAAAGGCATTCTGGATTATTCCACCTTTTCATATATGCCTTGCCTATTTTTGTCCATTAAGCCTTTCCTTTCTTTTCTCCTTATGGCTGTCTCCTTTGCTGTATTCGGCTGTCTCTGCTGTTTTCCTTCTACACCGGCATGTGGTCTCAGGTGAAGACCTGGAGAGGAATGATGGCTCTTCTTCCAGGCCCTACTACATATCTCCAGGTCTGCACAAGATCCTCCGCAAAGGAGAGGAGCGTGCCAAATCAAGTGCTTCCTCCTGAGCGACGTGCAGTTGTGTTCCTGAACTATTGATTTTGACTCATGTCTCCATCTGCTCTGTGTGCGGAGGGTTTGCAAGTTCTCGAGGGCTAAACATCTAAACTGGATGCACGGATGATTCAAACATGAAAGGACATGTTTAAGGATTCAGGTTCCAAAGCATAGTGGATGAAAAAAAGACAAAAAAACAACACTTGACTTTGCTTCCTCTCATGAGCCAGTTCAGATACCTGCCTTTTTTCTCTGCTATGCTTTTCTTCGTGTTCCTCTATTTTCAGCTGACCTCTGCCTTACTATGAGGGTACACATAATACACAGGATGGATGCACAAGCTGAGACTCATAGCTTTTTTCTGTTTGTTTGTTATTTAACCCAAACAAACATGGGGACCCTAAATTGTACAGATGCCACAGGTGGACTACAGTGTAAAGCATCACACTATAAAGTGTTGGACTTCTGGGCACTTTCTTCTTGCACTTTGCTCTTTTCTTGTAAAATCATCTGTTTTACTCACCTACAGTGATGGAATCATGTGTTTTATTTCCTGCCTGCAGCATGATTATTTTGCTGTTGTTTTCCATGTTTTCGGTGGTTTTCATCTATCATAATCCTAACATGGATCCCAAAGTTATTTTAACGCTACACGAGCTAAACTGTTGCATATTTTCAGTTTGCTTTACAGATTTCTCCTTTTTATTTAACTCTCCCTTGTATGTACTGTAACACAGAGGCTTTGTGGGAGGTTAAGACTGTAAAATGTGATTTTTATGGTTATTGCTTAAAACATGGACAGAACCTGAGACATTTCAGGAATATATGAATGCAGCCGCTAGTTTATGTGCCTAGTTGTCAAAAAAAAGGAATCAAAATGCTCCTCCTTCTGTGATTTTAGACCTACAACTTGGAGTTTTTTGGGATAACGTTTTTAAAAGGATTTTAAAGCCATCTTTGGTATTCTTTTTATTATTATTATTGGATGGTTCAGATGTTGTGCTGTTTATTACTCAGTATAATACACACCTCTGTCTGGAAATTGATCTGTGTTGTTTTTGTACAGGATTTTTTTTTTCCTAAACTTGATGAATCCAATGAAAATGTGATCATTTGTTTTTGAATAAACATAAATGGATGAAGCATCTCCCAATGCACTTGAAGAGGTTTTAAATTAATAGCGTTGCTATTAATTATCACAATTGTATTTAATATTAGTATTGTTTTCCCATAGTGCTGGATCTGGAGATCAACAATGGCTCCCCAAGCAAGCCCTACCACATGAACCCAAAGCTGATGAAGATCTTAATAAGAGCAAGAGAGAGAAACGACACAAGTGCTGTAACAGAAACACCGTAACCAACGCATGTCTGAAGATGATGAGGCGGTAAACTGACAAATATATGTTTACAGAAGCTCCTTCCAGTTAAAATGTTATTTAATTCAGAATTTTTACTAATGTTTACATCGTATATTAATGTTTAGAGTAGATACCTTTTCTTTTTTTTCTGCTCCTGAATCATTTTGAATGATATTTATAGTTGCAGTCGTTTGACACAGAATGTTGCTTTCTGAGCAGCAGATATCTTTATTAGCACTGCAGGTACCTCAGGTTTTGTTAAAGTTAAATCTTTTGTAGTTGCCTGTTTTTGCCATTTGAGGGAGCCATTTATTTTAACATAACATTACTGCATGTTCTACTGGTGAATGCACTGAATTTATTGGTTAAAGGTTAAGAAAATGTTTACTGTATTCACCAAAGAACTGATGAGTTTTATCTTTGGTTTGATTGTTTTATAACTTTAATTGTTTACATTTTAGATGGTTGTTTAGATGATTTAATTGAAAAAATCTGCTACTTTTACAAATATGAAGGGTTGTTTGTTTTGTTTTTAGGTTAAATAGGGTATTATTTTTTCATCAGTGTTTATAATATTTTTATTTTATTGCTTTCTTGGTGCTGATTTGTAGGTGTGTACTGTATATGTATGGGCTAGGGAAATAAGTGTTTTTTTATTGCAGCATATAGAGGATGTTCTAAAAGTTTAAAGTTTGCACAGAGGCTTGTTTTATAGGTCAGATAGTGGAGGCTTTCCTCAGTTAAACTGACATCCTTACCAGACTTTGATGCCCCCTGAGTATTTTAAATCTGAACTACAGATGTAATTACATTTAAGTACAACACGTCTTTTATTTTAGCTTTATCTAAAACTGTGACTTTCTCACACATCTCACTGCAAAAGCCAGAAAATACTCTTTTGTATACTGTAGGTGTTTCCAAGATGGTCCTCTTAGTTGTGTACATGCAGATCTGGAGGTTTGTTTCTTTAACTGATTTTTATTGTAAACCCCAGTTAGGGACCCATTTTATGTTTTTATTGTTTTAGAATAGTGCTACAGAAGAGAATGATATTTAAAGTTTGGTATCTAATAGATTTTTTGGAAATATATAAAATAAATGAGCATCTTAGCTGTTTAACAATGCTTTATCCGGCTTTTTTTTCTACTTTTAAACCCTAAGTGTATTTAATGTGTACATATGTTATTATTGTGGAGTGTTTTTTTTTTTAATATATCAATACATATTTAATCTATTCTCTCTCATTATATAACCTCAACCAAGTATTTTTCTACCACTCATCTGTCAGAGCTGAGAGCCTGCCCTCATGGTACCTCAGAGTGACAGCGCTGGCAGACTTTAAACACCCACTTGTGCTGAACATGTCGGGACATGAAGCCATTCAGTAAAAGCAAGACAGCAGTTCATGTGGATGAGAAATCGGACAAACGAAGCATGCAGTGTTTCAACGGGGCATGGAGCACATGGCATGTTGTCATTTCTGTGTTGTGCTGAATAGAGGCTACACTCCCAGTTGAATCGCACATATCTCTTTGTTGTGCATGAAGCTGAGGTCCCTTGGAGGGAGAATAGTTCAGATCTGATAAGTGTAGTGAAACGTTGTTTTTATATGCCCTCCGCTCCCTCCCATGTCTGAAAATAAGATTCTTTTGGTCAACCACAGTCAACAAGTAGACACAAGTTAATCCTCCCTTCTTGTAAAATGTGACTCAAGTTTTATTTCAAAACCCCTGAAAAGTAAAACTGCGATGATGCTGAGCTGCAGATTATTTAATGTGAAGAGTTTGCTTTTATTAATGTGTTCATTTCTAAAGCTGCATATTCAAACTGCTCCTTCAGGATTCACAATAGAATTTTTTTTTTGTGCAATAACTGCTGCTGAGCTGTGATGTAAAGCCAGTTTGCAGGTTTTCAATCATTTCCACAGGCTTTGTGAAATTAGTTCTTTATTCTTAAAACAGACTTCACATACAATAAATTAAATTGCAACATTTATGTAAAACAAATTCTGGGTCACCTTCATATGAAGTTTAGAGCCTATTGGCTTTCACATGGAATAGCACAGTCAAACATTGTCACCAACCACATAAACAAATATACTGCCATGTGTCACAGCGCTGAGGTACACCGAAACGTTTGCATTTCCACATTATACAGTACACAGAGGACTGTAAGTTATGGTCTTCGGTTTGTTTTTTTCTCTTTTAAAGTATAAACATGTAAAGATCGTGAAGTTTAAGAAATAAAATGGTGTTATGATGTGATGAAGATTTACCATGGGCACCGGAATACTGCAGCTGGTTATGGAGGAGAAACGCTGGCGAGGTGAGCAGCTCAGGCATGAGACACAGGCAAGGAGGTCATGGTGTGAGCAGGCAGCAGCGGCTGAAACATGGAGGGAGGAGTGTGGACTGCAATCACATGGAGGGAAAAGAGTCAGAGTCAGCATGAAGATGCAAATTTATTTAAGAAACAATATTAAAAAGACCAGAATTGTGATCATTTACAGTGTGAGCATGTTTTGATATAAAGCTCTATGTTAACAGCATCTATCTCAATAAAACGAAAGAGTATCATCAGCAATTTGTTTAATATATTTTTGTGATTTAATTAGGTAAAAAAAATAGGATTGTATTTGTTCTCCGACCATTAAAAATTCAGGTTTTAATACGGAAAGGATTGGTTATGGCCTCGACAATCATAGAGACGGCTGCTGAATGCCCAGCAGACGTTCATCAATACCTTTCAAATGGATGGCAAGCCAGAAAAGTCATTTTTAAAGCAGCTAGTTGCAAATAAAGGGTTGTATTCTTTTTATACAGAGTAAACTGAAAAAAAGTGTGGTAAAAAAAATTATAGCCACAGCAGGAGGGGCCACAGCATCAAGAGTAGAGTAAAGCCAAGCCATTTCTGTATCCCCCTCCACCTTTGGATTGCTCTCCAGGTAGAGATTCACAAGGAGCTAAAAAAAAATGGAACGAGATGTTGTGCAGGATTCCAGAGTCTGCTTCTTGACCAAAGCTTTACATTTCATTTAGAACAGAAAGGCGGAGAACCTAAGCTGCCTTGTGGAACCAAGTCATCTCCTTGTGTTGGTCCACTATGTTTTATCAAGTTAAATGCAACGAACCCAGACTTTTAGAGGGGGTGATGGTTCCCTATATTGACAAGCTTTAATATCAATATAGTCACTGTGCATGAAAACACATAGAATATTGTCTGAAGAAAGAGGACCAACACCCGATCACACAATGCAGATGAGCTGAAGGCACCTAATACGGCAACAGGGACTTCCTGATCACCTCTATGTCATTGATGCAGGATATGCCTTTGAAACAAGTTGTAAAATCCTCCCAACTTGCATTCTCCCTTTTTTTTCCCTCAGGGGAACATTTTAAGCATACTACTTTTCTGGTTTAAGATTTTTTGCTAATGCAGATAATCAGGCAGGAGTAGAATCTTACAGGGCAGATAAGAGAAGATTTAGGCAAGGAATATGGCAAAACACTATTAGTCTTATTTTATGAATGCATACTACAATTCATTTAATATATTCCTACTTTTTATATTTAAAAGATAAGTCTATATTTGGGTATTAGAGACCACCAGTAAGTTGTAACTAAAATATTACAACTAAACTATTTGCTAGTGATGACATAAATGTCTAAAAATGCCCCAAAAAATAATTTTTAAATAATAAAATCTGCTTATTGCTGTTTTGTATTTGTTCTTGTGGTTGATATAAAGCCTTGTACTCACTGTCAATAAAAGAATGTAGTGCTGAGAGCATTGACCCTTCTGGGCCTCCATAGGCTGTGTACTGCAGCTCCTCAGGGGTCGGAGTGGGCTGGGACAGACGGCCAGGCTGCAGGGAGGTCATGGGTGTGCTGGAGGTGTGGTTGGGGCTCACATGTTTTTTGTGGCGAGCTCGACAGTTCTGGAACCAGACCTGCGATAAAAATCACATTGAAAACAAAAATAACTGCATTTTAACCAGACGACAAGATGAACCAATATTGTTTTTAAGTTACAAAGACATGCGTTGCAACCATGTCATTATGAAGGAATGATATCTAACCAACAAGGATATCTTTGTTTAAAAATTCACTTTAAAGTCCTTTTTTATCTTTAAAGAAGCTGCTTTATCACATATAGGGAAATCTGCAATATGCTTTGTTTATTATGTGCATAGGGATTTAAATTCTCATTTGGTATAAAACTGGACATTATTCTGTAGAACATAAGAGACATAAAATGAACAAAGCTCAAACACCAAACATCTCTACCAGCAGACGTCACGCGATCATGCAATGTATTCCATCATGTGTTTTGTCTTTGTGCACCCACCTGTATGACTCTTCGACTGAGGCCAGTCTGCTCGGCCAGCTTCTGCAGAGTCTGAGCATCAGGGTTGTTGTCCTGAGCAAACTGAGCCTGCATCACCTGCATGTAAACAAGAAGAGCAAACCACATCATGTGTGGTCCACAAAGCTATGCTGCTGTCTATCAAAAGGCCTTTAACTGATTCCTACTGTCTCTCATATACACTGCAAAAATATATATAAATATTTAGACCTTTAAATGAGGTATTATGGTTATTCTAAAATTAATAGGGCAATGGTGAAATTAAATTTTTTTTAATATGAGGTAATTTGTTGATTCATCATTATTAATTCAGCTAAATAATAAACTAGGACTTGTGTTGAATTGGTGAAATATATATACATAAATAAAATTATATATATATAGCCTATATATATATATATATA
>NW_015150498.1:624054-631721 GCF_000732505.1 Cyprinodon variegatus | reverse complement strand
TATATATATATATATATAGGCTATATATATATAATTTTATATCTGACTTATATTTTTATTATAGTGTTTTCTTGAACCGGAGATATGACTGCCATACTACTGATAATTTAATTACTTTAATAGCCCACCTAATGCTTCTTTACAGTCTTTACAAATGGACAAATTCATATTTCAGGTTTTCTTCAAGCCCTTCCCTTCTAATTTTGTTAATTTTTTAAACAATTACTATAAAAAAAGTTAGTTTAAATATGTAGTTGTTTTGAATGCGAAACAAAGAAAGAAAAAAAATCTCGTTAACAACAGTGGGAAAATCTTTGTTTTGATTTATTGTGATGAATAAAGAGAACAGAGAGCATCTGATCTATGCTGATTAACAGAACAAAGGTTGATTCCGACGCCTTGCCGATATTTCGGAGATTCTCTAATATGAATAATCTATTTTGTTAATATAAGGCCTTATTTATGAAATCAATATGTAGTAAATGGAACCAAAACAAATCTAATTACATCGCTGTATTAAGATGATAAACAATCAACTTCTATATTAACGTATAATAATAACAACAATAATAATAATTGAACTTTATTAATCTCACATTGGAGAAATGTATCTCTGCATTTAACCCATCCCATTGGGGAGTATGCTGAAGATGTTATTATTATTTTTTAAGGGATTAAAAAAAGAAACCAAACTACTGGTATTTTCCGAATGAAATTATCCAGAAAATAAACTGTTTAAAAATGAAATCCTTGTAATTTTCTTTTTTAATTGCACGAACCTGCAGCTGATCGGCCGTGAAGCTGGTCCGAGCTCTCTTAGAGGGTTTAGGCTGATTGACTTCTTGTTCTGTGGGGACGGCTCCCTCCATATTAACACTGTTTCCTGCAGCAGAATAATCTAATCAAGACAAACTAAAAACATGAGACGCTCCACTATTGAAAAACAGTGCAATATTACTACACTAAAAAAAAAAAAAAAAAAATGGTGATGCAAATTGCGCACCGCTGCGGCCCGCTCACCTTTCTCCACGGCCCGCTTGAGATTGTCCAGCATGCAGTCGTAATGGACCCTGCAGAGCACTTTGCCCTCCACCAGCGCGAACTCCTCCCCTGTGGAGAGCTGCCTCTTGCAGGAGAAGCAGGCGAAGCAGGCCAGGTGGTAGACGTTGCCTTTGGCCCTGCGGACCCAGTCTGTGGAGTGGATGTTCCTGCCGCAGCAGGCGCACCAGGTGCCATATCGTCTGTAGGGGAGGACAGTCGGTGGCTTCATTACGCAACTATTTTACTCCAGTTTTTTAAGACAATTCTTTGATCTTTTAGATTATTTTACCAAAATAATCCGAGGTAATAATAAGAGTCATATCCTGGATCCTGGATAGGTTTGGTTATTGACTGATATATTTGATTAACAGTTAAATGCTTTACCGAATAAAAAAAAAGATCAAAACAAATAATCTCTTTATTTATAATAATAATAATTATTATTATTATTATTATTATTACACCTGAAGGAAGGCTGTAAATTAGAGAAAGAAAGAAATGAAAGAATGCGCTGTACATCGCACTCTTGGTATTTTCTGCATTAATTTTAAATTCTATCTGAAATGTGAAATCGGTTACATTTGTAACAGTGTGAGAGCGCATACCTGAAGTAATCCAGTTTGCAGAAAACTTCTTTTTCCTTGATATAGCAGCTCGCGTGGCTGCCAAGCGAGGTCTGGCACACGCTGCAGGAGAGACAGCGCACATGCCAGCACAAGTCGTTAACCTAAAGCAAAGATACGATGAGTAAGGAGAACACACAGTCTGAATGTTTGGACAGATTCCAGAAAGAGAAAAAGCAAAGTCATCAAAAACGAAGAAGAGTCTCCAAACAAAATAAATAAATAGTGATAAAAAAAATAAAAAGTTGAGTACCTTTAATAAATATTTATCCACTATTTCCTCGTTGCAGTTGGCGCACACGCTCCTGCCCAGCAGTGGCGCAGAGTTCATCGCCTGCGGGGAAGAAGTGTCCTCATCCAAAACCTCCACCGGCGCGCCCTGACGGAGATCACCAGACCACCGGTTAGAAAGTTACGCACAGGAACGCGTCCAACTCCAAGCTGGAGGCAGCAGCCCGAGCAGCGCGCACGAGCTCCTGTCAACTTAGCATTTAATGGAAAAACTTTTTAACAAATAAGGGGAAAAAAATTGCTTGAAGCTACAACTTTAATCAAGGTGAACCTTTCTGCATCATCCAGCATACCATGATGTCCCTCCTGTCCTCGGCGCACTTCCCCGGCAGCTCTTCTCCCTTGCAGTCCTCACACATGACGCTCAGCTGCGCGACAAGAAGAGGATGTCGGCGCGTCCGCCTTAAATGCCCCCCGCACCTTCCCATAAATATCATGCCTTTCACCTTTCACCATGACAACGCGCGGCGATTATAGAAAAACCACAATGACATTTAGGAGAAAAAGATAGCCATTACTTACAAAAACAGACAACACTTGAGCCGACACTTATCGCCTGTGCATTTATGTTGTTCAGAGTCTAAATTTGTAATCCGGCAATAAAAGTGGAATAAAAAAAAGAGAAGGAGCTGCAGGTTAAACCAACCAACACACCCGTTTCACGCGTCAATCAGAAAACCAGCGCGAAGTCTGCAGGAAAAAAGGGAGGACTGATTTATTTAATAACAGCAATTAAAAGGAGCTTAAGTTCGCTACAAACGTCTACCCGCGGCAACCAAAAGGTGAAGAGGTCTCATTAACTACTTGAGTTTTAATTGCAGAATTCAAGGGAGGGGTAATTTCCTTTGACATTTCTTCAAATTGTGAAAATACCGAGCTGTCAGCTGTAGTGGAAGGCCTGGCTGTATAATGACACACCGAGGCCCACTCTGGATTAATTGGGCAAAGCAATTTCCACTCATATTTAGTGAGTGACCCCCATCTTCCAGAAAGAACTGAAAAGGTCAGCTGCGCTCTCACCTCGCTGTTGGACAGTGGAGATCCGCTCTCACTGCCGCTCCCTGCGCAGCTTTCCGCTTTAGCGTCACTTTTCCAGCGCATGTTTGGGTCCCGCACAGGAAAAAAAATGCAGTTTCCAAAGTTAGAAGCGCCCTCTTCTTTCTGCAGTTCTCCTACTGGTCTCCCGTGTGTTTTCGGGCTGTCATTCAGTCTCCTCCGAGCAGCTTCTGGAGGGCGGAACATAATTCATATTTTCTCCTAGCCGCGCCTCCATTTTTTAAAGTAAGCTTCTTGGGTGGTGTGATGATGGATTGATGGATTAAAGGGTTAAAGAACTGCTCCAAAATGTAAAGATAGCCCAGATCTTTTCTGCTTCAACAACTTTTCTTCCAGACTCACTTCATCTTCTATCAACCCATGAGTTAAGTTTCTGCTCTGCCTGAGAGAAGCATCCACACAGCATCATTCTGCCACCACTATGTTTTATGATATGTTAAATTTCTGCTTTGTGCTGATCAAGCAGAGGACCTTATTCCACGTTTGCTGTGGGATTGGTGGTTTTCTCACTGCTCAGATTCATAAAGTGCACCAACCACAGATGTTCTATCAACTTATTTTTCTGGCTGAGTTGAGAATTTCTGGATCTCCATCAAAAGTTAGAGTGGGCCTCATTGGCTGATTTATCAGATGTATCAGATCCTTGTGAGTCAGTTTACGCAGCAGTCATGCCTTACTTGTACTGCTGTGGGTTTTTACCCCTCCATTTCAGATCCCATTAAATGCTCACTCTTGGTTTTGTATTCTTATCACCAAACATTACTTGAAAATAATCATTAGTTTATCCATCAACTATCTGCTGTTTACCTGGTGTACTTGATGCTCATTGTTCTCACCAACCTGGAAAAATATCTATTTAGGCAGTTTTCCCTGAATATGTGATAACAAATGTGAGGATCAGATAAAAAAGACTTTACTTAGAATATACAAATAAAGAGGGTTTTTTCCACAAACTTCGATTTTTTTATTAAATTCAATTGTAAAAATTTAAAATGCGTGTATTGCTTTATTTTGTAAGTTATCTAATAAAATATATAAAAGGATTTAATACAATCTGGAAGGTACTGTGCATAAAAAAACTGCCGCCTCACCAAATATGTTGAAATAAGCAAGCAGTTCTGATGGAGAATGTTAATGTTTCTGAAGTAGTTTTCCATTTTTGTCCCAGGATTGTATTGCAGCTTTATACTTTTCTGGGTTTATTTTGACAGTAATCTTCTATGAAAACACATACTTTTCTAGAAGCTGAGATTTTGCAGATTAAATGACTTGCAGCAATATAAATTGCCTAAGATTTCTTTTTTTAATATGACATTTTTTTAATGGTCTTAATTCATCATAATATACTTAAGTCAGCCAAGTAATGTGAAGCTTTTCAGACAACAGACTTTTTTATTTCCATGTCTGCACCGATTTGCACCATATAATACAACACTTCTAAAGAGTAGTTTGGCTGCCAGTTTCTATTAGCACCACGGCTATAACTGATGTAATTTTAACAGTACTTGTTCTTTTTAAAACCTACATTTGGGAAAATAAAAAAAATGTGAATTACCTTTATATTTCATGTAGGTGCATGTTAGTGAAAAAATCTCACTGTTAAATCTGAATTATATTTCAGACAAAGAAAAAAATGTAATTTTTCGTTAAAAAAAACTGTAAAAAAAAAGGTTTCCTTTTCACTTTTATGCAACAACTGCTACATATAGTGCAAGATCTTCTAGTTAATCCCAAACTGGGATTAAAAAGTGAAATCTGGAACATCTAAGTCTGGATAAAGGATGATTTGGAGTTGTTAAATGGGCGACATTAATTATTCATATTTTGGTATGGCTGATTTCTAGTAAAACTTGGCTTTAGCGTGTTAAGGCCATTCCGTTGGGTACTACTGCCTTTCACATGCTTTTCTCTGTGTATTTAGCTCTACACATCTTCATTGCCTTATTCCCCCAACCATGTTTCACTGTGGGGATGATGTTTCAGGGTGGTATGTAGTGTTATTTAGTCTCCAAATGTAGCTTTTTGTTTTAGATAAAATAAAATGTTTTGTGTCTTCTGACCAGAAAGCGAAAGCAGTCCGGAAGTTTGCAGTTTCTTCATGTCAAACTGCAAATTTCTACTAATACTTTTTAAGTTGATATATAAGTTGTGCATATCTGAAGCTTCTCCAAAGTTACCAGGAGTGGGAAACCAATCCCTGGCTTCTTCTCTTATACTGATCTGATGTTAATTTCAGAGAAGTATGGTTAGATTTGAACATTTTGATTCTAAAAAAAATATTGTAATACTTTCTTTCACAGTACAGTACATCAATAATCATTTTGGGTTACTTACCAAATTAAGTTTTTTCTTGTTGCCTATGTGAAAGAAAGCATTACCAAAATATTTATTTTTCCCTCCCCTTAGCAGTTATTTGGGAATCTTGTGTTGGTTTACCACAAAAAATTGCATCAACATACAATGGCGTTGTGGCTGTAGAGTGAGAAAATATACTAGTGATCATCAATATTCTTGCAAAGCATTTACAAAACCATTGTTTCTATTGAAATTATTCAAAATAAGAGCAGAAATATGGCAATATTTAAAAAAAAATCTGTATATTTTTGAATGAAAAATAAAGGCAACTGATTAATTTGTATTTCTACTCATCAATAACATAAGCATAACAAGTCATAGCATGAAAAAAATATATAAAATAAGAAAAGAAAGATTTCCAACAAGAGCTTATTTAAGGTGATCTAACCTCTCATTATCACCCCAGGCTGTAATCAATGGTTAAAACCTGATCACCATCATTAAACACAAAACACCTTGAGCTAATAGTTACCTCATGGCGTTAGTTAGCATTTAGATGTTCAAACTTTTGAGAAATAAAAGAAATGTGTGTCCCTGTTGGACGTTAAATACAGAATATGGAAACATATAACTATATCCTTTTTTTTTTTTTTAAGGTTGGGTTTTTTGCAATTAGCTGTTATTCTCAATACAGCCACCTGATTTATAGGTGTTTATAGAATTTATAGGTTCATATCAGGATTACATGTTAAGTTTAATTCTTGTATTTACTTACCAATCTCCTTTCAGATCCTTGGCTTTTTGATTATTACATCCAGACAAATATTTCCACTACAGCCCTCTGCTAAACTCACAGCCAGTCAGAGCTTAAGTTTTTTTTCTATCCATGGCTGTTCTGTTAAGGCTGAATTACAGTCGGACCTGCAGCAGCATGAGCCCACAGTTGTATCGCACCATCACACTGGGATAAAGGAGTTAGCGTGCCTCCATCGAAATGTGTCCTGTTCCACCCGGTGGAGATGAATGCTCTTTATCTGATAACATCGCTCAAACATCGCTCACTGCTGAAAACTTCCAACCACTGAATCCATCACATTGGGAAAGAAAAGCTTGGAAAAGTTTGACCAGCAGCAGCTCCAGTCTGCAGCTCTGAGATGAAACACAGAGGTGAAAGTCCCACAGTAAAATACTCTCAAACATTTATCTCAGATAGGAGTTAAAGTCTTTCTTACATCAGTGCATCATCTACCTGAGCTGATATGAGCGTAAATGGGAAAAGATAGGAATGCCGCTTTGTAACAGTTTGGTGTTTTCATTTTTGAGTGCTGCATGGCTGACTTTTCAGATGCTTTGCATGATGTGGATCAGACAAAAACAACATCTTATCCATCAGCATAAGGAAAAACTTGTTTTACTGCCTAACCCTTTTACAGCTAACGGTGTGAGAATCTGGTGCATACAGGTCAGACTATTAATGCTCTGTAACTGTTTTTTTTTATTTATTTTATTTTGTTGGTTATTTTTGAGGCAAAAAATAAGCCACTTATTTATCAAGTATCACTTATAATTGTATTTGGTTGGACTTTAAGATTGTTAGGAAATATTTGCCAGTGACATGGCTTCCTGCTTTGTAACTCGGCTCAAAGCAACATAATAGCAATTAAATCACCTCAAAGATAATTAAAGGTGTGTGCAACCCATGTTATCTCCTGTAGCAGTCAGTGTTACAGTCAATTTGAAGAACCCGCAAACAAAGTCTTTTTCTGATTTGCTGTAATACTGACTATTCCCTAACCAGAAGTACACTACATTACCAAAGGCACACACATCAAAATTATTGGAATCAGGTTTTTCATTCACTTCCATGGCCACATGTGTATAAAATCAAACACCTTGGCACGCAGACTGTTTTAGAACAGATTATATTCAAACTTAAATAAAACCAAATTTAGAATTTTTGGAAATTTTGCCATTAATGGGGACAAAACACTTGATGATAAACGGAACTGATAGAACATGTGAATGAATTAAAATGTCTTGGAATAATTGTATAAAGGAAAGTTAGCTGGAAACATCATATAAACTATAATAAATCAAAGATATTTAAATCTCTTGCAATCATTTCTAAAGCAAAAATTTTCCTAAAAATATATATATACATATATATATTTCTTCTGTATTGCTCCTATTCTTGCTTACATGACCTACAGTATGGTCTGCAGGAGTAGGGAAACACCTATCAAACTAATCTGTATCCAATTAGTATAACTTAAAAAAGAGCAATTAGACTCTCTAGTAACGTGACCTACAGAGAAAATAAAAATCTGCTTTGCATTAATATAAAAGATTTAAGATGTAATC
>NW_015150498.1:621970-623510 GCF_000732505.1 Cyprinodon variegatus | reverse complement strand
CTGCTTCCCCCGTGACCCTATGATGGATGAAGCTGGAGATGATGGGGAGAACAAGGGGCTATTATGGGGTGGAGTTGTTTTTCAGGAGCTGGGCTCTCTCTGTTAGTTCCAGAGGAATTAAATCAGAATGCTTCAGCATGCCTGGACATTTAGGCTCCCAAGTTTGTGGGAACAGTTTGAAGATGGTCCCTTCCTCTTCCAACATGATTGTCCACTACTAGAGCACAGAGAAAGGTCAGCAAAGACATAGATGGCAAAGTCTGCTGAAGATGTATTGATTGACCTGCACAGAGCCCTGATCGTTTCCAGATAGAACACCTTTGGGATGAATTAGAGCAGAGACTAGGAGCGAGGCCTTCTCCTCCAACATCTCATAACCATGGCCACCAGGCACTGGTTACCTGAGCCCTAGGCCAAGAATGTGCATACACCATCATCCCCTCCACCCTACTGTGGACACAAGCTGGGCAAGAGACACTAAAGGGCAGGCAACCAGGCAGACCCACTGCCCAAGCTGGGACACAGTTCTGACCTAATCTGATAGAGAATCTGTGGAGCAATAGATTAGTGTGAGACCGAAGAGGCATTGCAAATACATAGACTTGAAGCTGCTTATCGAAAAAAAATATATATATATATTTACCGTAGATTAGCTTTGGAAACACAAACATAAATATTTTCTTCTGCCAAATATAAAATAAATGTGCAGAAAAAGACCAATTATTTTCTTCAACATTGAACTCTTCTTTTAGGTTTTTATCATGTTATGTTTTAGGAGATGCATAGTTCTTCAAAAAAAACGAATCTTAGATGAAAAAAATGAATACGCAGGTGAAAAAAAATGCAGTTTGGCTTGGTTAATATTCATAGCTTAAAAGATTACTAGCAGTTTTTCAATATAGTAGTTGCCAATGAGGTAGGATATGTCTTTGAAATTGCTATTAATGATTTTAAGTCACTCTAACTTTTGCCTAAAAAAGAAAATCACAAAAAAAAACTACTTTCACCAGATTAACTTGTTAGCCATTCAGAAACAGAGAGCAGTAACTGTTTCTTTATACGTTGTCAACTGAGAATGCAGGAGTGACTCCATGTAGTCAAAGAGTGACTACATGGAGAGTAAATAGATGTAACACTTTCCTGCAAAAGTAACCACTGGGCATTTTCCTTACAGATAATATGTCTCTTCAAAATCTCTAGCATTTTACAGTACATGTATTGAAATAGTTATTTGCCCATATGTCTATGCTGTGAATATTGCAGAGACTCCAGCTTTTGTCTTTTTTAAAAATTACTGAAATGTAGATTAACCAAATCTTAGCCACCTGAGATCAATGGTAAAACACAAAAAATAAAGGGACAGCACCTTGAACTCATCAACTCTTGTAGTATATATATATATAGTATCATAGGTAGACTTCATGATAAATAATTATGCAGAGTTGTTGTTAAAAGAATTTGAGGATGTCAATATACTTTCTTTTTAGGGAGCTATAATTCCATGCAAGTAAACCCCCTAAATAAATTGTTTAAAGTGTAA
>NW_015150498.1:614313-621450 GCF_000732505.1 Cyprinodon variegatus | reverse complement strand
TATTTTCACATATATTTCCATTTATTTGTAAAGAACTCCAAGTTTTGAGGGTTAGAAAGCTATTTTGCTCTTCATTTAGCACCCCAATTTTTTTCTTTGTTTTTTTGTTGTTTTTTTTGTTTGTTGGTATTACTTTGATTGGCTTGTTTTGAATTAATGTTCCTAATGTCTAAATCATTCAAGGGTATGAATAATTTTGGGCCTAACAGTTGATTCAGGCACCCTGCAAACACCTTCCTCTGTCAGCAGGTAATCTAAGGATTGCACAATCTTTCTGCTACTTTCATACTCTGTGAACTTTCCTCTCTTCATTTGTCTTTTTTCTACCTAGTTTTGAAAATGCTGCAGGAATCTGACTCTGGATTGCCTAAATTTATTGGTGATTTGAAATGATAGAAGGTATGTAGTTATGTAAGGAGTTAATTATAATGTTTTATTTGCTTATAACCTAGCAGCAGTGAACCACACATGCAGATTTGGATGATTTATGATATTGTCTCATAAAACTCAGCTTTATTAAATGAAAGAATGTGGGGGAGATCTTACTTCAGCAAAGTGAAAATCCTCTGCTACTTCCACTTGGACGTTTGCTTTCTTAGGGGCTGCTCCCACTCATTTCTTTCATTGAAATCAGTCCGATTTGAGGTGGTTTACAATTGACCCAACGAGTTTAGTGTGACCTTTTCTCCTTGCTGTAAATGGGTACTCATTGAATCTAAAGGGAAGGGGTGGGGAGGTAGATGAGGGTTGGTGATGGGGTTAGGGGGGGGTGTGGGGCGGGTGGAGGCAGCGGAGGGGGGTGGCTGGGTAGAAATCACAGCAGTGAAAATGGCAGTGCGGTGAAAGAGGGGCCTGATTGCATTGGGACAGCATGCGAGACAGAGCAGCATGCTCAGCCCAATCAGAGCAGCATAAGGAAAAAGTGCTCTTATCAACGAGTAATGGCCCACTTGACAATCACACAGGCACAAAACTGCTCTATTTAACACTGATTGCAAAAACTGCTGCCCCCCCATCTGAGAACGGCATGACTCCCCCCCCACCCCATATCCCACCCCTCCACCCCACAGACGAGACCTTTTCCTGAATGGAATTTATAATCACCCCTCCTCCGTTTCCACGCTAATTGTTATTTTAAGACCTGCGTTGTGTGTCAGGTATTAAGTGCTGGTGAAATATCTCCCTTGATTGCTGTTTACTGACAGGAATGAAGGTGCATCTGCTTGGCTCTAGCGGTTCCAGAAGAAGTCTTGCAGCTCACCTACCTGGCCAGTCTCCTGGGCTAGTGTGAGAGGTCTGCAGTGGTGCACATCTGGACATGCTAGAGCAACTATTGTTGAAGCTGAACAAGGCAAACTTTGTTATACAGCCGGTGTTTCAGTACCTCCCTGTGCCTTTCAATACCAAACCCAACAAAGAAAGAGCTTTAATAAGAACTTCTAAACAGTAATTAATCATTCATATATTGTTTCAGAGAATCTACCCACAGTCACTCTGCCTTTTGTATTACCTATGCTACAAAATCAGTTGAAATGAGAAGATAATTACCCATTGCCTTATGTGTGCTGATTTATTGTCTTAGAAAGGAGCATAACAAATAAAGTTTGTGTGCGTTTCAAATTAAGTCTCAGTGAAGTCGTACTTCTTAAAGAATCATTTGAGTGTATTTATATCCATTATACAGATTCAAGCTATAGCCCCATAGCCTCTACCATAAGTACAGATAATTCTGTTTTTGTTGAAGGGATTGTTAATCCTGGGGAGCTGGGCTTCTCAAATGTGTGGCACTACAGGTCCTTCTCAAAATATTAGCATAATGTGATAAAGTTAATTATTTTCCATAATATAATGATAAAACTTGAATATTAGTATATTTTAGATTCATTGCACACTAACTGAAATATTTCAGGTCTTTTATTGTCTTAATATAGTAAATGGTAAATGGTAAGTATATGGTAAATGGTTTACTGACCATGGTATCACTGTGCTCAATTGGCCATAGAGAATCTGTGGGATATTGTGAAGAGAAAGGTGAGAGAGACAAGACCCAACACTCTGGATGAGCTAAAGGCAGCAGTGAAACAGGCTGATTGCCTCCATGCCACGCCGCATTAAAGCAGTCATTCCAGCAAAAGGATTCCTGACCAAGTATTGAGTGCATAACTGTACAAAATTATTTGAAGGTTGACTTTTTTGGATTAAGAACACTTTTCTTTTATTGGTCAGATGGAATATGCTAATTTTGTGAGAGGAATTTGGGGTTTTCATGAACTGTATGCCAAAATCATCCATATTAAGACAATAAAAGACCTGAAATATTTCAGTTAGTGTGCAATGAATTTAAAATATAAGAATGTTTAATATTATCATTACATTATGGAAAATAATAAACTTTATCACAATATGCTAATATTTTCAGAAGGACCTGTATGCATAAGCGTGTAATTTGTGGCATTTCTGTATCAAATATATTAATGTTATGCATTTTTTTGTTGAATCTGTGATTTTGTGATTTTATTTTATATTTGTTTTGTAAACAAATATAAAAAAACAACTATCTATTTATTCCAGGACATAGTTTGGCTGATTTTAAATGATAAAAATTGCTATATATAAATAAAGTTTAATTGTACAATTGTTGAAGTAAACTTAGAATGTTATAGAGAAAAGAAAATCAGTGCATCTGTAATGTGTAATGCTGTTGTAGCTCAGCAGCTGCATTAATTGACCTCAATTTCCCGATGTGTACGAGCTAAACTCTATACCAGCAGACTGAAATCAGGACCACACAAAATCTAATTTAAAAAGGGAAAATTAAGAACAGTAGCTTTAAAGGAGATCAATAGAATGGTAAGATGCATTCATGAATCATACAACTATCATTCTTTCTGTGTGTATAATTTGCCTGCAAAATGTTAAGTTACATTAAAATTAATTAATGTTAACAAGCTCTAAATTTTTTCAATTTTCCTGCCATAATTTTTTTTTTCCACAGTGAAGATTCACGGTATATTGATTTATTCACTATTTGAAACACACACATAGTATATATATATATATATATATATATATATATATATATATATATATATATATATTTGTGTGTGTTCATTTGGCTTTATACATATACAATACATATTCATCCATCACACCTGCAGATTTGCAGGGCTGCTACCTTACACCCTTCAGGTCATCAGTCCAACATGAAGCATCAGAGAGAAAAACCGAACAGCAACCATACATAACTGTACCTGGGCAGAAAGACTTCCCCCAACATGCATATTTCTATATTTTGGATGTAAACTAGAGTGCCTGGAGAAAACCAACACATGCATGAGAAATTATGCAAACTCAATTCTAAATCATTCAAAAAAACAGTCCCCGCCACTCTAACCCAGGAGATTCTTTCTGCAAGGAAACTATAATCTGGAAGTTGTATTTTGTTTGCCTTGTTTCTTAACTTTTCATCATTTTTTTTATTTTATTTTTTTATTTTATTTATTTATTTTTTTTGTGCTTCTACATATTTTTATTACCAAACAGCTGCTTTCTGCCAGGTTAAATGAACCTTCAGTATTTGGTTTTCTGTTAATCTGGGAATTTTCGTGCTCCATTAGCGGAGTGTTTACCCATTTCCTGAAAGGTTATAAAGTTCTTGACTCTTTGAAATTAAATTAGCCTTTTGAAATTCACGTCAACCAAAATGGAAAGGGGATAAGAATATTTTTTTATTTCTCCAGAAGAGGGCAGCAGAGGACCTGAAGTTCTAACTACTTGTCAAGATTTCTGAGCATTTTGTGGGGGATGACACAATAATGCTCTAATGTTATAGTGCTCATTAGACTAGAGTCCCAATATTTCCTATATTTAACAGCAGTACATTAGTGTAAAGAATGGAAAATTTGCAGCTCACTGCAACAGAGCAAAACTGTTTATAATTGTTATTGTATTATAGTGAGTGCAAAAACCCAATAGGATTGATTTACAATACAAACAGGTATTTCATTCATCAACAGGAAGCAGCTAATACATTTGCAGAAATGTCCTGGTTCCAAAAAGCTAATGAAAAAACCCCTTTAAATCCTTCCATCCCCCTAAGATCTTCATGACTGTCTAAGATGTGTCTCTGTGGGAATCAAATCATACTTCTGTTGTTCCTAGCTTTCAAATGCAGCCAAAGCTTTGCACATCCTACATATTAAACACAACCTTATAATTGACCTACCCTCTGTTTGTCACCAAAAAAGAAAACCTTTCCTATCTAAGAACAGTTAGGATAAGCAATATTTCTACTGTCTCAGTTTAATAGAAATGATGGGTATTGTGAAGATTCTGGCAGATGACAAAAAGTTTTTTTGTTTTTACTTTACTGATACTGAGAATTTTTGCAAATGTTTCGAGGGACTAGGACCTTTTCTAATTCATTATTTTTGTTATTAATGTTATTATTTGTAGAAGTATCTCAATAAAAATAACAAACATAAATAACGTAGGTGAACTTAACAGATCTAAAACTTAAACTCATTAATTTACTCTGATTTTTGTCTGAAAGTGGGAATAAATTACCTATGTACTATATTTTTATATAACCTATCTGAACGTTTGCCCTAATCTTTAAATACTTGTATAAGTGATGCTAAGGTTCTGGTACTTAGTAGTTGGCCTACATTTTATTGCTTTACAGACTTCCTATTCTTATTTTATTCTCATTTAACTAACTTGCATAAGGTAGAGTAAAACCAGTTTCAGCAAAAAAATAAATATATAAAAATAAAAGAATACTGCAAATAATAATTTTACCTCAAAATTTTTTACTTTGTTAGCTTTAAAAATATATATATTAATTCTTAGTTTTTATAGCAGAACATCATCTCTGTTAGTCTTGATGTTGAGTTTATCTGTCAGTGAGGCTCAGAAACTGGAAACCTCGTCACGTGATCTCGCGTGATCTCCCATGGCAACCGGTGCCGCACTTTCTAACTAACGCTGTTCCTGTATGTTTCAGCCCTCATCTCAGCCCTTCATACCTCTGCGACGCTGCGGGGATTTTTAGAGACTGCAAGCTGAAAACAATGAGTCAACTCAGCCCAGGGTAGGAGAAGTTTCATTTTTTATGTTCAGCTCTTAGATTAAACTGTAGTGCCATCCGATCTATATCATTAGTTAACTTGTGGCGTCTTGTTTCAATCCAAACAGAACATGAACTTAATTAACTGCAAATGCTGTTAAAGGACCAACAATTAAGGGAACTATAATAATAATGTCATTGTTTTAGCAATCTATGGTATGGTAGTTATATTTCTTGTTGTTGTTATGGGCAGGATTACTTTTATTATATACGCATAATATACATTTATAAATCCAGTATTGCTCTCTCTTTTCCCCCTTAAATTAATTTACAGCAGTTGTATTAGTGTGGAGAGTCCTCATCATTTATTGATAATTGTTGCCTACATGTGTAAAATAAAACATCTTTGACATTTCCCACTAATAGTGTTTTGGGAAATCTACATTTTAATTAAAAATATAATATATATATAATATAATATTTCAGTAGGGCTGCACCAATCTGAAAATATACAGGACTATTATTAAAATCTATAATCGCATTGTGACTTAGGATGCATAAACACTTCAACTATGACAGGTTTAGATTTCTTCATATTTACTGCAATGAGGCCACAGATAGTGAGTAGAGATGACATTTATAAGATTAAGTCATTTTGTTATTTTAAGAGTGATTTTTGGCAGTATTAACATTGATATTATAATGATGATACATTTCTCTTGTGTTGTCCTAACTAATACAGAAAGTTAAATAAAACACATAAAATAGATAGATAGATAGATAGATAGATAGATAGATAGATAGATAGATAGATAGATAGATAGATAGATAGATAGATAGATAGATAGATNATAGATAGATAGATAGATAGATAGATAGATAGATAGATAGATAGATAGATAGATAGATAGATAGATAGATAGATAGATAGATAGATGATACCTTCTTGATTATTGTTTATTTTAGCTATTGGTACCTAGATCGCTTTCTATTGATCTATTCATGTATGTCCTATTGCTTGTGGGTCAGTGTCAAGGGGGGGGGGGACTCTCCAGAAATGTTACACTGTGGACAGGTTGCCAGTCCATTTCAGGGCAACATACAGAGACATACAACCTTGGACACATAAACACTGAGAGGAGCTTAGTGTTATTTAGAGATACCAGCAACCTAACAATCATGTTTTTTGATTGTGAAAGGAAGCTGGATTAGCTGGTGATAACCCATGCACACATGCACAGAGAAAACATGTCAACACCAAGCAGAAAGAGTTTAAAACAGACACCAAACAGTGCTGAAGAATCCCTAAAGCTCACTGTTAGAGAAGTGAGGCAGAGTTAAAAGTTCAGGTTTAGTGTGTCGTCATATCATGTCTTATTGATAACCTTGTGGTGGGAGACATGCCAAGAGCAGCCTTCTTTTTCTCCTATTATCACGTATGTATGGATAGTAGAGCTTTCTAAACAGGATTTTCTACACCTTATTCAGCATGCTGGAGGTTCTTTTGTCCTCTTGGCCTTTTTTCTTCCATCCATTTATCTTAAGATTCATGTATCTAAGCCATATGACTCAAAGTACATGATGCAGGCACATGGCAAAACCATGCAAACATTGAACATTTGCCTGATCCTTTGTTTTAAGCCTTATGTGATGCCAGGTGTACACACTCTTTTTAATTTTTTATTTAACCAGTATCTCTGTAAGTTAGTGTTGCTATGAGGCCACAGGTCCACTAAAACCAAACCTACCTAACCAAGTGGATAACTGCAAACTGAAATTATAAGGGACAAGCCCTGACAAGCACAGAAGGCCAACCAGAAATAATAGTTGCTTTATTATTAACATTTACGTACCATTTGCACCTGATATTTGTGTCTCTCTAAAATATTTTCTGGAGTGTTCTGAGAGTTCAGACGCAGAGTCTGTGTTCCAGGCACAAATCTGTAGCCAGCGCTGAAGAGCACCAGAGGCAAACAAAGCCAGGTGCAGGGAGAGCAGGATGTCAAGGTCAAGTGGGCCAATCCCTCAGTTCATGTGTGTAATCAAACACCTGAAACCCCCCTGTGGTC
>NW_015150498.1:600898-611074 GCF_000732505.1 Cyprinodon variegatus | reverse complement strand
TGATGATAAATAACATTGTTATGTATAATATATTACATTTCTGACTGTATATCCCTGTAATTATTACACACTGTAGCTTTAAAAGTAGACAGGCTGTCTGCCTCATGGACTAAAACTGGTAGTTGGTTGCGCAGGAGAAGGGCTCGATAACTAAAAGATCTGACTCCCGTACCTTTAGAAATTCTAGGAACCACTAGTAAACCTGCAGATTGAGAGTGAAGTGCTCTGTTAGGAACACAATGAACAATCATATCTCTGATATAAGATGGAGCTTGGTTATTTGGAGCTTAATATGTGACAAGGAGAATTTTAAAAAGTATTATGGATTTAACAGGAAGCCAATGAAGATAAGCTATGATAGGAGAGATATGATCTCTCTTCTTAATTTTCATAAGAAATCTGACTGCAACATTTTTGTTCAGCTGACGGCTTTTAACTATAGTTTGTGGACTTCTTGATAGTAAAGATATACAACAGTCCAGCATTGAAGATTGAAAAATTACACCATGATTTTTTTTACTTTATTATCTAAGATCAATTTATTTCCATTCAAATGAAGTGACTGACTAATCAGCTTTTTTTCAAAGACTCTGATCCAAAGACTATAACATCTGTTTTGTCTGCATTCAGGAGCAGAAAGTTAAGAGTAATCCAGGTTTTGATGTCTTCAAGACATGCCTGTAATCTATGTAATAGTTTAGCTTTATCTGGATTCATAGGCAGACATAGCTGAGTATCATAGGCATAACTGTGGAAATTATTCCCATGCTGTCTAATAATTCTACCAATTGGGAGCATATATAGTAAAGAGAATTGGTCCTAGCATTGATCTCTGTGGTACTCCACAGGTAACCCTGGAGCTCTTGGAAGATGTAACATTAACGTGAAGGCAAACTGAAACCTCTCAGATAAATAAGATTTAAACAAGCCTAGTGCTTTTCCTTTAATTCCGACAAAATATTCAAGTCTTTCTTTAATAATAATATTATGTAACTCCAATTCTTGAAGAAAGAAAACCAATTAGAAGCGACAAAAGTCGTGAAACTTCAGTAGATCAAAAAATATACAGTCAGAACTAAAATATAATAGCTGGGATAAAATAATGTTTATTTAAGACGATTAACTTGGCCCAGTCAAAGTCTGGACATAATCTGTCATATACCTTGAAAACTGATGTATACAAACATTTAATGTCAAAATTCAACAAGACATTTTTTGCAGAGAGTTAGCAAGAAAATAGCTTCTTTATGGGCTGCACAGTTTCACAGTGGGTAGCACTGCTGCCTTGCAGCAAGAAGGCTCCGGGTTTCCCGGCTTGGAGTCTTTCTGCATAGAGTTTGCATGTTCTCCCTGTGCATGCGTGGGTTCTCTCCAGGTACTCTGGCTTCCTCCACAGTCCAAAAACATGACTGTAAAGTTAACTGGCCTCTCTAAATTCTCCTTAGGTGTGAGTGTGTGCATGAATAGTTGTTTGTACTGTTTGTCTCTGTGTTACCCTGCGACAGACTGGGCGACCTGTCCAGGGTGTGCTCCCCCTCTCACCCATAGACAACTAGGGAATGGCACCAGCAACCCTGACGACCCCAGTAGGGATAAACGTGAAAATGGAAAGAATGGCTTCTTTATGTGCAAAACCGCACATATTTCCAAAGCCTACAGTTGTAGTTGTTAGTAATATTAAGCAAATTAAAACTGATCTGAATTATCATATATAAAAAGTTAGAATACCATTTTTTTATTCCCTTTAATATTGTGCTGTTATTTGAGTTGATTTTTCCAATGAACTTTAAAAAAACTTTAATTAAGATTGTGGTTGCAACATGAAAAACTAAAAATTTTTTCTACAGCACGATACTATGAAACAGAAGGAATAGGCTGCACCAGTGATGGTGATGAGGTGTCTTTCTAACTCTGATCTAAACCCCGTGGCTGTTTTAGCCCAGCACTTCAAGGCCAAACACGGCTCCAGGGAAGATGCAGCGGCCGGTGCGCCTGAAGCCCATCAACAGTACCAGCACAACAGCCTCATTCAAACATGGCTCGCCTTACAGACCCCTCATCTCTTCTCAGGAGAACAAGCATTTGCTCAACAACACAGTGAGTGTCTGATCTCCACTGACGACAGGCCACTTGTTATTTAAGAAAATACTGAGATTTCCGAACATCTTCAGCAGATGGACATCAGGTCCCGCAGACATATGACTGCAGAGGACGTCTCCCATGGCATATCCCCCTACTGCCTCCCAGTCATCAACAACTTTGTGACACCAGTGCCCCCACTGAAGAAGAAGAACGACCGGGAATTAAAGGTCACTGCCGGCAGCACCATCAGAACACGCAGACTACGCCCTGCCACCTCCTCCAGTGGATCTCAGGTCAGTGCTGTCCTTATGTTCGTATGTGCTTAGATGACTAAGCTTTATAAATCACTGTTTAACTAGTCAACAGTACCAATTTCATACCAGCCTATTATTATTTTATATATTTTTTTCTCTTTTTTACGTGCCCTGTCAAATGTACTCCACACATCTCCCACCAAAGCACTAAATGTCTAAATGTATCCAAACATAGAGATGCCCACCCTGTGTTCAAGGAAATGCTGTTAATAATAATGACTAAGGTGATTATTTAAAATGGGGCATAAACAAGCACCAGCAAAGGGAAACCCATCCTGGTGATGTTCTACTCCTCAAGGCCAAAACACACCAAATTTGCTTTTGCGTCTGATCCGACAGAAAATCGTGTCGGAAAAGGTGGGCATGATCACAGTCGACACGATTTTGTGGGCTTGTGTAGCTATATAGACCTGGGGTCTATCTCAGTAAGACTATACAGCAATTCAATGGCAATTTCATGGGTCTGACACGAAGAGAGATGTGGTTACAAAGTAAAACACATCCGCTTTGGGGGAAAATAAAAAAAAACAATCTGTTAATCGTACCGGGAAACAGTCAGTATTGGAACTGCATATCACGTATATAGCAAGTGTGATAGATTCGTGCAAAAGCAATGAATGAAACATTAAAAAAAGAATACTTTACCCATGATAGGTGTTCAGGAGGATTGAAAATTGATAAACTAGTGATACTCTTTGAGCCTTGCAAAAGCAATGAGGGACAGCCAGAGCAGGTAAGCACAGTGTATCTCTACCCTCTTTATGAAAAAGAGTTTTTTAATCATTTATTTGTAATAACTTCTCATAATCTGACCAAGTCAAATGTGGGAAATTGTTTCAATCTGTGCGTGACAGAGACAGAAGTGAAAAAGAAATCTGCACAGATCTGCTCATCCATCCTAGTCGGAGCCTCCTATATGCAATTAGTGTGACATGGAAAGAAATTGGTTTGGCCATCGAAAAGATGCAACCAGTGTCTTCAGGCCTTCATTGTCCTACATGTGTGGTTGTGTGATGGAGCAGGCGAGGGAACATCATAGTGAGTAAAGGTGTAGGGAACAAATCAGCTCAACCACCATCATAGATAGGGACCCCAACCATTCAAAGACAATGGCCAGGAGCACCATGGACCCACGCAGCCCAGGACAGAAGACAGACACCGAGCCCTAAGAGCAGGCCGCTGGTCTGGTCTGCTCCTCAGTTCATGATTATTGCTTGAACAGAATCAGAGTCACCTTTGTTCTGCGGGTTTGTTCAAACCAGAAAGGAATTTGACTTCAGTCCAGCCTGGCTTTTTAAAATATATAATATAAAATGAATTGCTGGGAGGTATTAACTCTTAAATGTGCATTATGTATATACAAGGTGTTTACAAACTAAAAGAAAAAGGTGGAATCTATGCAAATATGAATGCATAGAACTAAGCGCTGCAGTAAGGGCCTGATCTTCAAGGATTCAGAATTTGGGATGCTAATTTACATGTGCAGTTTCTTCTTTAGTAAGTGCAATGAGAGGGCTTGTTGCGGGTGATCTATAAAGACTCCTGGGCAAATGTGAAGACGTGCAAATCGATTTGGTTTCGTACAAAATAATGAGCAGATTGCATGTACAGGCAGTCTGAAGGGTGCTGTTAAAACATAGACAAGGTTTTAAGCCATGCAGTTGAAGGTAACAATGATAAAAGTCAGTTAAATACTAATATCTATTATACTAAATAATTTTTTACAGAGCACTTTCCAAAGGTAGCATATCTCTAAGTGCTACAAAACATAGATATAAAAAGAATAGATATAAAAGAAAAATGAAGAAAATAACCAAAGTTAAATATTAAATAAATGAAAAATCAATAAAGATGACAAGGTTTCCATGTCTAAAAAAAAAAGGTGCAAACATATAAACAAACAGTTATGTTTCATCAAAAACAAGTGAGAAAAAAGTCCCAGTTGTTCAAACCCGTAAAAAGGATGCAGGTGAGTTTCTGATTCGAACAATCGATTTGCCCTAAGTGTTGACCAGAGAGACAACCTGAGGAAAGAAGCTTTTTCTGTGATGTTGGGAATCTGTAGATAGTGCTTTATATAGTTTATCGTTCAAAAGATTTTTTTAGATTAAGTGTAGAAAAAGCTTTGGGGAAAAAATCTGCTTACCATTTATTCTCTTTAGAACCCCTCTTGGCTCAGCAGCTCTGTTTACCAGAGCCGAGTCTGTGTCAACATGGTGTACTTTGGCAAAACGGTTCATCTCTCCAATGACTTAATCGACTCCAGGGATGAAGTCAAGGTGTTTCAGCAGCATTGCGGAGGAGAAAACCTGTGTGTGTACAAAGGGGAGCTCCGCGAGGGAGGTCAGTGCTTGCGTACCGGGTCAAATTAAAAGAATATAGGAATGATTTAGAACTTATTTATGATCCTTTCCTTATTTTTAACATTTTCTCCCCTCAGAAGCCTTTCAGTTCATATCAAGGCGCCACAGAGGTTTCCCCTTTAGCCTGACCTTCTACCTGAATGGGCTGCAGGTTGAACGGCTAAGCTCCTGCTGCGAGTTCAAACACAGGAGAGGCGCCCGACTTGGAGGAAGACATGGATACTTCGGCTTTTCCAACATCGAGGGGGCTTCTCCTTGTTACAAGTAAGAGTGAATTGAAATGTGTACTACAGCTGTAAGAACAAAGACAGTGTTTTATATGAAGCCACACAGCAAAGTTCACAAAAATTCAAGGACAGTTCTTCATTTAGGTCTTTGTTTTGGGGGGATTATTTTTCAGGTGCATCATAGAAATGGGCCTGGATAAAAAGCCCTCTCCTCCAAAGAGGGTCATTAGAGATCGGTCAGAAGTAAAATCAGCCACTAGCCTTAAAGATGAAACTGAAACACCCATTAAAGAGACCACAGACAGAGAAGAGACAGAGGCTGTGGAGAGCAAAGTCAAAGATGGTATAATACATAAAATCTCTGAGCAATGACCACTCCCTGATCTAAACAGACATCAGTATTGTGTTGGTTATCTCATCTTCAGATTATGAGGAAGACTTTGAAGCAGACGATGAAGGCCCTGTGGAGGAAACAACTCTACGAGAAGAGAAATCTCCATCTCTGTTCAGTGAAACTGAACTACCGGACCAGGAAAAGGATGCCTCTCAAGCTGAAGATGAGGAGGACGACAGTGAGTAAACCTCTTGGCTTGACATAATTAATCCAGACACACAAGTATGTCTGTCTGGATTAAACTTTTTTTATTTAAAACAAACATGAAAAGCTTCTTGTGTTTTTGTATTTTGTATCAGTATTTTATTGAACTTTTGCCTAAATTAGAGCTAGAGGTTTGGGTGAAAGCTGCAAACATCAGTTTTCAAGTCTCGCCTCAATGATATTTAATTCTATCCCTATCAAAGAAAAGAGAAGCGTCCCTCTACTATGTGATGTTATTTTTCACATCAATCATACAGAGTTATAGGTCATAGTTTATTTTGGACAACCACATCTTGGTAGGTTTACAGTTCTGCCGTTCTCTCTCAGTTTTTAGATAATAGGTCCAAAATCTGCTCTTCCAGAGGTTTAAAATCTGAGATATTATGGCATTTCTGCTGTAAGCTTGGCTATACCTTTATTTCTTGTGCCTCCTTATTGCAACATTTTTCTTACAACTGAATTATACTTTGTTGACATTAGGGTTCCTAGCCCAGCAGTGTAACGCTTCTGACGCTGTCTGTAACTGCTGGGCTGCTAACAAGGTATAATGTTTTGTGATCGTTTTGGCTCTCTGTGCGGGAAACAAGTGCTGCTGGATGGAAATAATGGGGTGAAATGCTGGAAGGGGGAGCTTGACTCTTGCTGCTTATAGCAGAGATTTCAGATGCAAGCCCATATTTTTTGGCTGATATCGGAACGATTTCCAAACATTCCCTGTTAGTATTGCATAAAACTCTGCCGAATTTGTTTTAAAGTCAAAACATTGTAATATTCCTGTAAAACAAATTTAGGGGTGTATTGCTCAGTTTGCAGAGAACTGCTTTTACAGTAAAATAAAGAACCCTCTATTAGCAGTTTTCTTGTGTTAAGAAAGAATCATCACTACACAAGTATTCATATTAAGGTCTGATATTTGAAGCTCAGAAGTTAAAAATGCTCTATGTTCTTTTATCCACAGTTGAAAAAGGGTCTAGCTCAGGCTCCAGAATGTCAGGCAGCGATGAGGAGAGCGATGGTGAAGCTACTAAGCACTCAGAAGATGACGAGACAGAAGACACGGTTAAAGAGGATGGCCAACCTGAGGCTGACCAGCAGAAACCTGAAGAAACTGTTGCTGCCAGGGTCCAATCTGCTTCTGTCAATAACTCCGACATAGTTGACAGCGCCATGGACAGCACAGGGATTGAAATCTCTGGTACCAGTGTTTCCATGGGCAATGAGGATAAACTGAGCAGTGACACCTCAGAAGATAAAGAAAGGGAGAATCCTGGGAATGAGACCAAAATCGAGTATGAACAGGAGAGGGGTGAGTGAAGCCGAGTGTTGGAACTAAAAAGGTTTGAACTAAGTATAAAAAGCAGTTTCAATTTGTGTGCTTTTCTGCTGTTTCCAGCTTGCGTTTTATTTTGAAATTGAAGCAAAATCATCTACTAAGTAAATAAATACACATTTCTGAAAGCTTATTGGTAGTGAGATTGCAATCAGACACGAGAAAGGAAGCAGTCACTTAGAGGAAAAATGCATACATTTGCATGTGGTATACTCTTTCAGTGTGCTTAAAATATGCAGCTGTGAGGAGCTGCTCCATATTCATGTGGTGCTTACTTAAACAAATCAAGCAGCTTTTTACTCTCTGTAAACATTTCACATACATAAAATCTGCAAACATTAAAAAAAATGTAAAGTAAGTAGTTACAGTGAGTAAGCAATGCCTCCCTATTGTATGACAAACACTTTAGAGCAAATTTCAGAAACTTAATAAAGCTTACTTTCAAGTTAATTTAAAATGTCACATTTTGTTTTAGTTACCGTTTCCTATGCATGTTCATGGTTTTGCATGACGGGCAGCTTTCTTTTGTTTGCCGTGGCTAATAAAAAGTTTTCACAGCTGTGCGTTTTTATTCTTAAGTTCTAGTTGCTCTCTTTCTCTGCATTTTCTGCATATTCTGATTAGTCATATGCATCATGTTCCCTTGCCCTTCCAAAGCCAAATCTGTGCAGGAGAAGCTGGCAGAAGCAATCCTCAATGTATCCCATTGCAGCTCTGAGCCTGAACTGAGCGACACCACTACTGAGGAGGAGGAGGGGCCTGCACATAAACTACCTAGAAAAGAAAATCAAGGTACCATTATTTTAAGTTTTGAAGAAAACTTACTGTATATGCTCTGTAAAGGTTTTCATAGCAGCTGACTTTTTTCATGTTGCATCAACCACAGATTTTGCTGTATTTCTGTGGAATGAAAGTGTTATGTGGTTTATTAAACGCTCTAAGGTCTTTCATACAAGCTTACTTTCCAAAAGAAGATATGCAATTTTTCCACTAGGTCAGGCTCAGCACCTGCAAGTTAAAATGGGGACGAGCACGTAGGACGGCCTTACGTAAACATATAACTAGAGTGATTGACCACTTATTTTGACGATCCACCCAGGAAAAGAACATCCTCCACTATACCTTTGATAGGGTGAAGGTGTGTTCAGAGGGATGCTCACTGTTAGTTTTCCAGCACACATTGCATTTAGCATGAGGGGTGAAGATACATAAACATGTTTAAGCTAAAAGAAGTAAAGAGCTAAGTTAAAGCTGCAGCAAAACTTATTGTTCATATTGAAGAAGTATATGCCATGTATAATCTAATGATGGGTAGCAAATTTACTATTCCCAGGTGTTAGGCCAAAGCTCGCAGAGGGGAGTATGAAATCTGTAGATAAGAGGGTAGAATGACCTTGCTGGCACACACACAGAAAAAGCTGATTAACAATGTGGAAGCAGAAAGGCAGGAAGCAACTCCATACATGGAGATAAGAAGGTAGGGAGTATGATCATTCTGTGGGACTGTCTGTGTGAAACTGTAAGATGTTCCCCTATGAAGATAATAAAAAGAGCCGGTGTTGCAGGGGGGGTCGGAGTTGCTGTTCGCAGATGCGTGCTGCTGCTGCTGCTGCTCTTCCTTTGCAAAGGCAAATCGAAGCTTCTTGGTCCAGAATTTTTTTATAACACTCCATCTCAATTAAGTTACCTGCACCTGAATTAACAGACCCGGGGGAAAACCATGACGGTGTTTTTCAACAGGGGCAAAGAAGTTTAATTTGCTTATGACGACAAACTTTTGAGGGTTTTTTAATGGCCTTATTATATGCCAAAAACCAAGAGCATACATTTTCTTTTTGTGAGTAGGATTTCCTTTACTTGCACTTAAAACTTGTAATGCTTACAGTATATTCAAAACTTCTGTTTTCTCCCAAAAATAGTCTCTTCTCCATCAAATCTTAGTTTCTGCTCTCAGATCGAGAGGACGAGAGGAGAACAGATATGTTCTCCTCTGGTTTACTTCCTTCTCCTCCAGTCTTAGATCTAGTCAGTGATACGCTCAGCTCTGAGTGTTGATTTTTTTTCACTCTCTCTCAGGCTGGAGTCGCACCGTCGCCTAGCAACCCTTGCAGGCAATATAAGGACAGCCTCAGAAGAGGTGTGCTTGTTTTCTTCTTTATTTGTATTTAGAAGTTTCTTCTTGAGTTTACCTGTTACTGCTTACTGATAATAAAATTGCAAATTGCCAACGGTTTTGCGAGCGTATCTCTGACTGGAGGAGAGACTGGTTTGTACTTCAAAAAAATGAAATTGTCTAGTGCTGTTTTTAACCATTTTTTTTTTGTATACACTCATGTATACAAAATGACAAAATAAATTTAAGTTTACATAAGTAGCAGGAAGTAAATGACTGTAGATAATATCTGTGCAAAAAGCATGACATCTGAGAGCAGAAACAAAGATTTGATGGAGAAGGAAATATATTTGAGAGAAAGCAGAAGTCTTGGACGGGAGCATTGCAAGTTTTGAGTGCAAGTAGAAGAAGTTCTGCTCTCAAAAAGTAAATGTTTAGTCCTCGTTTTTGGCAGGAAAAAACTTGCATACAAGAAGTCCAAAAAGGATGCTCCAAGTTTAGTGAAGAAATTGTGCTCCCGACCAGGTTAGCTCTGGGAAAAATGTTTATATATATATATATATTTATATTTATATTCATTTTCAATTTATTTATTTTTCATTTTATCATTCACTAGGTCTGATAGACACATTAGGTTTTAAAGACAAACATTACATGTACGGTTGACGAGGATCTTATTAAAGAGAGAATTACATATTTATAGGGAGAGGATTCTACAACTCAGTGGACAGGGCATGAGATTACTTGTTTTTGGTCTGTTTAATATGAGCGAGATGCGGATCACTTTATTTTTATTTAGTCATATTTACAGTACATGTAGAACTATTTAAATTATTTTTAGATTACACATAAATAGATTCATTAATTCCACTGGGGAAAAGGAATTACTTTAGGGTAAGGATTAGGATTCCCTCGATGATAAAAATCTAATGAGCCTACTGGCACAATCTGAAGCCATTCTATGAGACTGATAGCCGCTTATAACGGCCATTTATTGGGATGATAACATCGGAAGCGTGGATCCAAACGACCACTTTAATGTGTAAAAAAAAACTGAGTCAACATGAGGAGGGAGGCATGAGATGATGCACAGGTTGTATAAATTAGCACAGCGTTTTTAGACTTAATTTTCACCTGCTGTAAGAAGAT
>NW_015150498.1:599147-600201 GCF_000732505.1 Cyprinodon variegatus | reverse complement strand
CTCAACGCTGAGTGGACCTAGTTAAAATTGATCGAACTAACTGAAAGCAGCCGTTGTGGAATCGAACACCCAGAGTTCCCGACTTTAGGCTAGATCAATTTAGAGTTGCGGATTTGAACCTGAATTTGTTACACCTTTTTTCTGAAACGGACCCCAGGACTCTGAGCTCTTTAAGTCTGTTGTTGTTGATGGTTCCACAGACCCATTTTAAAACTTTTGGAACCTTAGGTTCAAGGAAGACTCTCCCATTGTCCCTAGCAGAACAAATCAGAGGCAGGACAAATGACCGTGCAAGGAGTGTAGGAGCATATTATTGACGCATCATGACGTTGGTAAACGGTTGGTGACAGTTTTTACCCTAAATACACTTGGCATGTACGGTATGTGTAAATATGTATGTGTAAATACACATACATGCCAAAAAATAGAGAAAGAGAAAGTTAAATTAAATGAAGTTACAGTAAGAAGAAAAACTGTAAAAGAAGTAAGTCATGCAGAGCAACATCTATCTAATATTTTACTCCTACTACATCAGTAAAATCAGTTGGTCTTGTAAAGTTGTTAGAAACCATGTGACTGTGGCAACCTTTAAAACCCCCGTGTAAAACTCAGAAGAAATAAAGTGACTTAAAGCCCCCCGTCACACCTTGATGATTTATACAGCGTATGCCTGACATACGGAAAATCTGCCAAAAATGCTGGCATACGTTTTATAAGTTATGGATACGTTTTGTATAGGTTATGAGAACGGTGAAGTAAAGTGAAGCACGCTGAAACACGCTGGCACAGGTCGACATACGGCTAGTACGTCGATAAATTTTGAGCATGCTCAAATTCATGCCAGTGTACGTTATCTGATCGTTGACATACATTTAGTGTACATTACTCATAAGTTGTGGCGTCCAGCTTATCCAAAACCTATGAGTAACTTCTCCTCCAGACTGCATCCCCATCATAGGGTGAGTGTCATGGATCCACGGCCACGACCAACAAACTTCCTAGTAGACATGATGCTGAATCTGCTTCGACTTAAAACCTTCTTTCTTTTTCTTTT
>NW_015150498.1:563534-597856 GCF_000732505.1 Cyprinodon variegatus | reverse complement strand
CTGAATACAGGGGCTATTTAAATGCCTGTCGAAGTTTTTCAGTGAGCTGAACCACTTCCCGAAGCAGTCACGTGGTGTGGTGGGGTAGCGAGGCTTCGGACGTATTTGATTTTGGCCCCTCCCCTAAATGAAGCAAGCCACGATATGCGCTTTGCGGAAATGCCCCCTCCACTACTCGACACACACCTCAAAGCCTTTGCTCATCTCATAACATCAGTAGTAAATACCATATTGTACTAATTCTGCTTGCTCTAGGGTGACCAGATGGAGGACACGTTTTTTATTTTTGGGGGGGTGGGGGTTCTGGGGGTTGGGTTCTGGGGGGTCCCTAGCGGACAGGGGCAGGGAGCCAGTCGGGGACAGAGTGAACGAACCCGACACGGTGATGGTATGCTTCCACCCGCCTTCCTTACCGTGCTTCCCCTCGCCCTTTGTGATGAAGGTTGGTGGGGACACTCGGGCAGTGGCTCATGGACCTACAGTTATACTTTCATTAGGCTAAATTTCCAAAAAATTCTGCTTACATTGCAGTGTCCATATAATCTGTAAAACTCCCTGCATAATTATAATAAAGCAATTTATATGCATAAAACAAGCGGAACACTATGGCGATAGCCTTACTGCTCCACTTGTGAAAGTAAAATCCGTTGGGCTCTTTTTGGCATCAAGACATTTATTGCCACATTGCCAGACAGGACACTGTTAAAAATAAAAAAATAAATAAAACCATAAATAAACAAATAATAAATAAATGAATAAATAAATAAATAAAATAAAAATAAATACATTTCCAAAAATGAGCTCAAACATATATATATTAAATGCTTTCCTATTTTTGAGAACACAAGAGCATAACACACTGATATTTATATTTATAGATGTTAGAGAGATGGCTTTTAGTGCATTACAATATAGGGCCCAAAAACATCCATGCATGAAAAAAATTATTAATAAGAGCAGATTCCAATGCTAAAATTGATATATCATGCATCCCTAGAAGTACAATTTCAGTTCCATCCAGAAAAAAATTGGATATGCTGCATTTTAAATATAACATAGCGTATTTTTTTCTTGTAAACTTTGTAGTAAACTTGGTGATATTTTATTGCATGTTGCATATCTCAGTAAATCTGTTTCACCTTTAAATCTGCAGCCCTCCCTACTTCTCTCTGTTCTGTTTAAAAAGATTTTTCAACCGCTTTACTAATATAATGATGCCAGAAACAAAATTTCAAGATAAGTAGAAGCTCTGCAGTCCGATTATATCTGCACAATAAAAAAAACATGTTAATTTTAACCTGTAACTGGGAGTCATGGTCCTCTGAGAAGCCAAGATTTTTTTAACTAGTAAAGAAGAACAAACAATGTTTTCTCTTCTTGTGTTATAATACCAACTTGTTTAAAGTTAAAATCTGTTGCCATTTTTAGCTGAAAAAGCTCTGTATGTCTAACGAACAGATTTTTGGTGGCATCTCTAATTATTTTAAGCAACCCGTCTCCCAACTTTTACTTAAACATCGAACTAGCTGCCGGCTAATATTCACTGAGTGCTGCTGTGTGTCTCTCCTACTCCACATTGCTACTCTCTAAGCAATGAAATGCGACCGCAACTCAGATGTCTTAAAGGGACAGATCCAATGATGGTGCACCGAGAGGCGGGACACGGGAGCAGCGGGAGAGAGGAAAAAAAAAAACACTAACTCAAAACTCTCTGAACAAAGATAGCTGCACCCAACCTCTGTTACCGCTGCTGGCTCCCTGCCCAAGTCCGCCGGGGTTCCCGGACCAGCCCCGGAGCGGACAGCTCAGTTTAAGTGCCCAGTTTGTTTCGATTATGTGCTGCATTGTAGTCGAGCAAAATCCCGGACGATTTTGAAATGAAAAGTAGGACATGTCCGGGAAAAAGAGGATGTCTGGTCACCCTATCTTGCTCTATCACAGTATACCTCACTAAGATACATTAAAGCTTGTGGGTCTGTTATGAAAAAATGTTAATACTGTAAGTATGAATGTTTCTGGAAGCCACTTTGAATGATGCCATATTAGAATTATTGATCTTAACTATCTGAACTTTTTTTCCTGTTTTCAGAACAACTGCAGACACCCGCAGAAGAGGCAAATTGTGAAGAAAGTGTAAGAGAAGAAGCCGTAGAAAAAGAGTTTCCAGAAACAGAAGAGGAGAATGAGCCGGACCATGGCGACAACCCCCAGGAAGAGAGAACCAGTGAGGCTGTGGAGAATGAGGAGGCTGCAGATTGTGAAACCACAAGAGGGGATAAGTCAGAAGAACAAGGGAAAACTCAGCCTACTGTTGATGGAGAAAATGTAGCACACGATGACAAGATAGAGGATCCCTTTGAGGGAAGTGAGTCTTCAAATGTTGAGGCTGCCAGTAACACTCAAGAAAAAGGGGGAAAAGATGCAGAGAAACCTGACATTTATTATGATGAGACAGAGGAATTGGCAAAAAGCAAAGACGAGGATGACTCATCAGTGTTGGAGCAGAGTGAGCAGATGGATAAAACAGCAGTGGCAGATATTGCTGAGGCGGAGGCAACAGCTACAACCGAGACAAAGGAGATCAAAGCGGAGTCCTCAGAGGAGCGAGAGGCCCTCAGCCGTGAAGAGGTACCTGAAACCGGCATCGACAAGATGCAGGCAGACAGCGAGGAAGCTCGAGTCACAGTGGAGAATTTACGCATATCACCAGAGGAGTTTTGGGAATCCACAGCTGAGAGAACATCAGATATGCATGCGGAAACTGTGAAAACCCAGAGCAGTTTTGATGAAATGCATTTAGAATCAAAACAGCAAGCATCAAAAGCAGATGATGGAGAGGGCGAACCTGTGGAAGTCAATGAAGCAGCAGAGATACAAACACTTGCAAACTCTGAGGAGAAAACAGCAGATGAAAATGAAACGAAAGAAATTCCTGATGAAAGCGTGGCTGCTGAATCCATCAAATATAAGAAAACCCCATCAGAAGGGACAGAAGATATCCCAGGTGAGGGCGATGAAGATGGAGTTACAGAGACTGATACAGAGGCTAAAGGTGAGCGAGTTAAGGTTGCAATCGATGGGGAAGAACTTGAAGCAAAGAGAGATGATAAAGGTCCGGCAGATGCAGTGGATAGTAAGACAAACAAAGCTTTACAAGAAAAAGATGAGGAAGAGCGACAATCAGAGGATGTTGAGAAAGAAAAATGTGAAGAGGCTAAAACTGATGAAGTATGTGGGGATGTAATTAAAAACAGTATATCAGAGGGAAGGGAGGCATTGGAGCACACAGACGAACTTGAAAAAATGCAAGATGGCTACTTGGATACAGAAAATGTGGAACTTTTCCCTGAAAATATTGCTGACTCTGAGAACGCCAGTGAAAGCAAAGTGGCAGATGGGACTGAGACGCATGAGCAGACTCCAGATGTTTCACAAGCTGGGGCTGGTGAAGGAGAAGTAGAGAGGGAAAGTGAAAAAGGAGAAATCAACACTGAAAATGGGGAAAGTTCTGTCGCAGCTGAGCGTGAACCTCAAGAGGATGAGGAAAATGCTCCGACATCTGGCGAAGGAAGACAGACAGATGAGCCAGATGAAGAAAACAGGAGCCCAGAGAAAAAAATAGCCGTGGAGTCTGGAGACAATGCTGAAAACTTGACTGATCAAGCCCCAGAGATCGGTATCGCAGAGAGCGATGCTAAGGAAGCAGATGGTGTCAGGGTGAAGCATGGTGATGCTGTAAACCTGGACTCTGAGCCAGGCACATCAGAAGCAGAAAGACAAGAGGAGAAAAGTGGAAACGGGGAAGCTGAAAACAAAGAGTTCAATTTGATCCAAAACACTGGGAATGATGCGGCTAAGGTTTATACTTTACATAAAACCTCTTCAGTACAAATAGCTGCTGATGTAGAGAAAACAACTGACCAAGATGAGGAAGGGAAGCTTCAGTCTATTACTGAAAAGCCCCTTGAAACAGAAGAGAATGGAGAGGACGTAGAGGAGGCAAGCAAGGCCTCAGAGGAAGGAGCAAGTGTGCTGCTCAAGCCTCTAACGCAAAACAATGCTGTAGTTAAGGAAAGTCCAGAGGCTTTAGCTGGAGGTGACAATACAGATATGGTCACAAACTGGATACAAATGCACCAAATGTCAAAGTTTTTTGAGACTTTTGTAGAGCCCTTAGAAGAACTGAAGGAAGATGTTCCAGATGCGCCAGTATGCGATCCAAATGGTGGAGAAAACGATTCTGAAAAGCTTCTAAGATCAGAGAGCCCGATGAGAATGGCAGAGGACAAAAAGGAGCCCAGAGACGTAACTCAGATAAAGGCTCAGGAGAGTCATGATCATGAGCAGGGTGAGAAAGAGCTAGTGGAAGGTGGACTACAAGGCAGTGAGGAGACTGAAGAGAAAAGCCTGGAACTAAATAAGTTTGACAGTGGGGGATCAAAGGCAGAAGAGAAAGAAGAGGGAAACACTGCTTTTAGAACCGACGGTTTCTCAGCCTCTCTCAATGCTGAGGATGATTTTGAGAATCAAAATATTGGGTCCGCCAACAGCAGTCTGGAGCTGGTTGTAGAACAGGCGGCAGCAGATCTTCCATTTAAAACAGACAAATTCAACTCCCTGAACGGAGAGAAAGACAAAGAGAACACATCGGACAACTTAAATAGAGATGGAATTCAAATTTCACAAATAATAGATTTTGCAACATCTAACTCAGCTGATGGAAGAGAAGAAGTATCTCATAATGAAGATATCCAAACTAAATTATTAGAGCAAAGGTTCAGTGGAGAGACCAGAGACATCCAACTCATTGAAGACATCAGGCACACTTTGAGCAAAGAGCGCCTCAGCACTTTTTCTTTGTTTGCTCAGTCCTCTTATCCTTTACTGACTACTTCAAAATCTGAAGGAGGGAAGTAATGCTAAATTGATATATTTAATTCCAAATTTGAGAGAACTTTGTTTAAAGCAGGATATGTACCTAAATTATTAGCAATTACAATGTAGGTTGAGGTTAAAAAGAATCCCTTAAGTGCCTCTTACTTTCTGCATGTATATTAGAATGAGCTATCAGATGGCCGTCACTGCTAATTTACCAGGAAGAACTCGCTGTACCTTGTGTTTTGACTGCTGGGCACAATATTTACAATAGACCCACCTCTTTTCATTGTTAGTCACAATGTGGCAGTATCAAGTACAGTTGCTATCATCTATTACCTGTAAAAGGATCCACCCCTAGTCCCGCTCACGGATGATTAAATAATTCATAGCTGTCAGACTCCCGCATCTTTGGCCGACCTCCGATGCACTTTAGATTTCCAACCCGGGGGGTACGAGCAGGGCGGCTTTCATCAGAGGTCTGTAATTCAAACTGGTAATGGCCGTTTTAGTCAACACTCTGACATGATTATCCAGAGACATTATCAGCAACAGGAGACCGCTGATGATGATTTGCTTGTTGCTTGCTGATGAAGTGAAATATCAAAAAGACCCATGTTGCTAATACTTAGCTGTATTTTCTGATAGGCTTTATTGTTTTATTCTTCTGTATAGGTGTAGTAGTGTTTAGCTTCAGCATTTTATGTAATATCTTTCCTTGTACAGATTGTGTGAATAGGCCAACATGACAATAAATTTAATAATAACTGAAGTGGGTTTTCTTTTATTGACAAAAGCTAATTTGTCAAAAATCTACCTGATATAATGGAAAATGGAACATAAATATTGAGTAACTTACTAATAAATTGACAAATTTATCTTTTATCATTTATCTTCAAACTCCCTCTTTATTCAACATTATATACAGAGATATCACTGAACACAAATGGATGATGAACAGTTCAGCTGTTGTCTTCAAAGCTGCCGCTGCTGCTGAATGATGAGCAGAACCTCATGGTGCTCATGGGATCAGAAACATACCCTGAGAGACACCAGAAAAAAATATACATCATCTCTTTGCATGTGTATTGACATGTACGAGTTACTTGTACAAGAATGCTGGTTGGTGTGTTGTCATCTTTTCTTGAGAAATTCACAAATTAATTCTTACTGAAAAGTAATACAAACTCGCCATTCACACTAGAAATCGTGTACTTAGGTTTAAAGGCATCTATTATAATTTAGAGCCAGAAAACCTAAAACCTGCATAGAATAAATATTTAAATCAAAAATTCCTATCTTGGTTCAAAGTAGTAATTGAAAGTAAATTTAAAATACACCTCTCTAACAAAAAATGAGCCAATGGAGTCACATCTGTATAAAACAGAGGGATAATTAACACATTAATAATGACAGCTTATATGTTTATTATTAACAGAAAAAATAATAAAATTTGCTTCTACAATCCTTCTGCAATCATCTTTAAATTCATGTTTAATCATTTTAGGGGAAAGATAAAAAAACTAGAGCTCATTCTGATCCCTTTTAACACCCTTTTTTTTTTTTTAAAGGGTATGCCCTAGAACTTGGCTAGTGTGTATGCTCATTCATCTGGATGTAGCGTTAGGAACATCAGCAGTTTGCTATGTTGGTTAAATAATAATAGGTTAATAGGTTAGGTTAATAGGTATAATAATAGGTTTAAAAAAATAACACAAGCAGCAACACTAATTGACTGCCTGTCGGAATTCCTGCAACATCTCTGTTCTATGCTTCTGCTGGAAAGGAGACGGGAGTGGTGATTGTAAGGTAATGTGCTAAAGTTAGCACCCTTCCACGACTGGCGTCAGCGTAGAAGGAGCAAATTCCCGCTTTGTCTAGTGAGCACTTTAATGGGCTTTTCTGGTTTGAACAATGAGCCCACAGGAATAAAAACTAAAATCCACTTTCAGTGACCACTCCCAGCAAAATTTCTCTACTCTGGAAAAGTTTATGATTTTGTAAAAGACAATTGGAGAACAGGGCAGATTGAAACTTCCGCAGCACAGACAGTTCAGAAAACTCAAGAGTAATGTCTTTATTAATCTAGATTGCAAAGTTTAGACTCAGTTATGTCCCCACCTTATCACATGTTCAGGAGGATCAACATACCATGAAATGAGGAGTATCTCCACTCCAGATCACTCGTTTTAGTATTTTGGTTAGTCTCTAACATTACGGCAGGAATCAGAGAGGTATGAACCTCCTGAGTAGTCTTGCAGGAATTAGCTTGTTTTTTCTATCCAAAACAATTTGTGCACCAGGATAATAAAACAGTTGTTTCTAGTCAAAAATCATGCTTCATTGCATACAAGGGAAGTAGCGACCCAATGCTTGCTCAGGGATCAGCTACAATAGATATATAGCTCTAGGAGAATCGACAGGCAGACCAGTAAAACAACTACAGGGGCTCTTTGTTTGCATAAAGTTTTAGAAATTTTGGTATTAATACTTTTTATGAGTCTTGTCTGTGGAAGATGCTGATCGATAAATGTGGATTACTTTTCAGTAGATCAAAAACCACCATTTTCAAATATTTATCCAAAATGATTTTACCCTCAACAATTAGCTACAGCAGCGGCTCATGTCTTTTTATGCCAATGTAAGAAGAGAGTGATTTACTGCCACTTCTACGTGATGTCTTGTATAGAACTTCTGCAATTCCAACCATATGTGAAGCTCTAATGTTTAAGTAACTGTCCAAATGACACATAAGTATAATTTTAAGGGCATGGGATACATTGAAAAAAACATTTTAAAGTTTTGTCTCTGTTTCTATAGTGCAATCAAACACTGAAAAAAAGATATTCTGTAATATCCATTTAAAAAAATGAGTGGTTAGACAACAACTTGATAGCTGGCTAATATAAACAATTTTGGGAAAAGCCGATGATAATGGTGTTCAGACAAGAACAATGAGTTACAGTATGTACCTCACCGGTTTCAGAATTTTTTTTATTATTTATTTGTTTTTTTGCTTTTTTATTGCCCTTTTTTCCCATGAATCTTTATCTGGAAATTTTCAGCAACTAATCTCAGATAACAGCATATTGAACTCACATTTAAGATGAAAGCTTTACTTTTAATGCTTTCATCTAAACTACAACACTGTTCTTTACTCTTATACTCAAGAGCGTTATTTATGTAACATCATTCATTGAGAGTTAAGTTCACTCTTGAACCATTTTTATTTTTCAACATTAAATTACTCTAATTATTTTAAGCTACAAGCTCAAGCTGTTTAAAAAGAAAGATTTTGAAAATAGAATTTGATCTTTACACGTTGCATATGAGGTAGAGTGCATTTGTGTAAGGAAACATCCATAAGTTGGACTGTATGTGTTATGCAAACAAACCGTTTCGATCAATGGGAGAGAACTGCATGTTCCGTCGAATTTCCTCCAGTGAAAGGCCACCAGAAGCTCGGCGACGCTCACTAAAAATGAGAAAATGAACAACCTCAGCTCTTCATTTGTAAATAAATAAGTTTATTCCAGGAACTGCATTTAAACAAGTTTACAGACAAAAATTACAAATGTTTTCCTTCTGAAGGTAAACAATAATGACAACTTTTAAAGATTTACAAGACTGCTTCAAAGAATGGTTCTCCTCACTATTTTTCACCTCTAAATTTTTTCAATAGCTTTTTGAGCTACAAAAAGAATGAATGAAAACTGCTATCTACTATGTTCACGTTTATTTTTGGATGAGTCAGTATCATGATCAAAAATCGTATCTTTTTCTACAAGTCAAAAGTTATCATTACCAGATTGTCTAATTTACATGCAGACCTTTAAAACTAGGTATCCAGTAGAAACCTGACCTCATATGAATGCCACACATATTTCTTATTGTTTAGCTTGTTTCTTCTTTGGTTACCAAGTAACTCCATTGTTCCCTTCTGCATTGCACAGCTTAGCTGGTCACTGCGACAACCCTTTTATAACTATTTAAACAGATTAAAGTCTTTGTTCCACGAATCAGAAACAGTCCAGAGAATTTCCCAATTTCTTTTCTGTAAGTTAAAATGTGTTTAAGAAATTATAACCAAAAAGAGACTGGATTCAATTCAACTTGTGTTAAAGTTTAGTTTGACATTAACTTAACACAAACCATAATAACATTTGGGTCTGGTCAGTTATTTCTTGCTTCTTATCAGGTAATCTATTAACTTTGGATAACTAATTTATTTCCCTCTAAATAGTTACAAGTTTGCAAGTATGTCCATTTTATGTTTTAGCCGGACAGGAGAGTGTTGGGCCTATGACCAGGGGTCACCAACATGGTCCCCGTGGGCACCAAGGGGCCCTCAAGGACCACAAGAGGTGCCCGTAGAGTCTTCTGAAAATAGAACAACAGTGAGCTACGTTTGAAATTTCATTGTATTCTGTTGCTCTTCTTTTTTTAATAGCGTTGTAGAACATTTTATCATTTAATCATATATGGCATTTAAGCATTTATAGAGATTTCAAAATGAAAATGTCTAAAAGAAAATTATAAATTTAAAGAAACAATAAAGATATGTTTATAATGTATGAAGTTTAGGTGAACGTTGACCCTTGCCATTCATAGGTCAGTATTGGTAGCCCTTCCTGTGACTCAGTGCCCCTGAATTAGCCCTGTAAACTGTAAAAAGGTTGGTGACCGCTGGTCTATGACAAACCTTCCAAATCTTCTCTGCCAATAGCAACAGCATATTCTCCTTTCAAGATTTATAGGATTGAATGATTGAAGTCAGACAAAAAAAAGCATATTAGCAATTCATCAGTTTTTAACAACAAAGGGCTCTCAGTAGTGTGTGAGAGGATCATACAAAGGCACATCAGTCTGGAAACTTAGTAAGTTGGTCAACAGCTTGTACACACTGCTGCAGGATCGCATCCAGTGCTTTGCAGATTATTTTCTGTATGTCAGTCAATGTGGTGAGAGCTGCAACCTCCTGGTGTGGTTAAGGTGACAGCTGCAGGAGTGGTTAAGGTGAGAGCTGCAGATGTGGTTAAGGTGAGAGCTGCAGATGTGGTTAAGGTGAGAGCTGCAGATGTGGTTAAGGTGAGAGCTGCAGATGTTGTTAAGGTGAGAGCTGCAGGTAGGCCACTCTGTAGGTACCCTCTGATAAATCCTGCTCTATGAGAGCAACCAGTATATATGGCAAGAATTAGTTCAGTCTGTTGGTGTAAAGATAAGGGATGTATTTTGCTATATTGGTGGGAATGCAGTTTTAACCCTTTATAGAGCAAGTTACCATTTTTGATCACTTGTATACCCCTTACAAATGGAGTCCCCATGTCCCTCAGTGAGGTCTAGAAGCACAAGATCTATATCCAGCCATTCAGCAAAGATACTGCTACATGGCTGTACATCTTATTTTGGCATTCGACCAATTAAAAGAGCCCTTGAGTGATATATTACCTACTGTAAATAAAGTTGAAAAGTCAAGAAAAAAAGGTAAAAAGCTAATTTTAAAAGTTAAAAAGTAATATAAAAAAGTTAATAAGCTGGGATAACAATTATATTTAGGTTTATAAACTAAAAAATGTAACTGCCAGTATCAGCATTAATGCCTTCAAGGATATGTTGTACCAAAAAACATGTGTTTCTTCCACTCTCAGGGTGTTTTTCATGAATTTCTTAAAGAAAAACTTTTGTTATTTTTCTTAATATATTTGGGCCAGATGGCGTTTCTTGTTATTATTACATTGACATTTATTTTTGCCATCAAAATATCCATAGTTTTTGAATGTTACAAAGGTAATAAGGTCTTGTCCTGGATTCCAATAACACCATAGGCTTGACATTTAGATTTTCAAAGTATTTCACTGAGTGCCCTAGAAAGGGTTAAGAACTTAACATTTTTTTCTAATGTTAATTTTTAAAGGTTAAGTATTGGTTACAAACATGTTAGACAAGAAAAAAAAAACAAAAACACCCAAACGTTATGCCAACTATTTACCTAGATTCTGCATTAGCTATTCAGTACTAAAGCACTGGATGAGTGAAGTGACCCTTGTCTTGCAGACCTCTTGTTATTCAGATGCCAAAGGAAGCAGTTGATCTTTCTTACCTCTGAGTCCAGAAGGCATAGGCGCGGGTGTTGAGAGCATACTCCAGTTCAAAACGGGAGCGCAGGGCAGCCACGTGGCTTCGGCCGGGTCCTCCCCGGCCGAGCAAGCAGTCAGAGGAGGAGCAGGGGGAAAGGGAGCCGCTGCTGTTGCTGGAAGCTGGAGACATCAACTGTAACACATACGCAGAAAAAAAAATTATATTGCTGTTTTATTCAGCAGTTGGTCAAAGTTGTGTTAAAGATTAGGACAAGGGAAATTAGAAATATAGACAGCCATTTTTGTAATTGGAAAAATGAAAAAAAAAAAAACTTGGCACTGATGACTGGCTTAATGATTCATTCCATTCACCTGTCCAACTCTGCCTGGTTTCTAATCATTGCTCCTCTGATCCACCTGCTCCTGTCTCTATTTAAGGTACTTTAATCCTTCGGACTCCTGTATGCTCTCCGGGGCTGCAGCATCTGAGACACTCTGGTCGGTGCCCGCTACATCTTGTTGGCAGCCCACCAGCTCGATCCTACCTTGTTCTCTGGCTATGGACTGAACTAGTAAACCAGGGCGTCTGAGAGTTTTCAGGCTCAGATTACCTAGCTGCTGCTACTAAGATCTGAGTTTTAAATAAATGCTTTTTGAGTTATCCCACTGGCTGTTCTGACTTATATTCTCTAAATTCCAACATAAACTCAAACTAACCTGCTGGGTAAACAGAATAAATAGTAAACCAGGAATTGCTAAATGTTCTGATCCTCAAACCAATAATATAGTAAAGTAAGTTTTAGCATATAGCTCTATTAGGTCTATAACTGCAAACAATTGCTATGTATCTGAATAACCTAATGTAAATATGCCTGGATTCTTCTGCCATTTTGTCTTTTCGTTCTTAACTTAAATTTAAAATTAGCAGAAAGTTTACAGAGGATCTAAAGAACAATTGTCATGGGGTCAGAAAGAAGCCAAGAACAACATGAAAACACTGCAGATTTTAACTGCTCAGCTAAGGTCAAAGTGTATCATTCAATAATATTAAGGAGGCAGGACAGAAATGTCACCTATAGGAGAATTCCAATGTGAAAACCTCTGCTGACCAAAAAAGGTAGATAGGCTCAAATTTATCCTATAAATTTCAAGATATTTTGGAAATGATTTATTGACTGAGAAGACAAAAGTGGAAAATGTATGTAGGTGTGCGTCCCGTCATATCTGGTGTTAAACCATCACCAAATTCTAGAAACAGAACCTCACATCAACAATTAAACATTACGGACAGCTCTACTCCAGTAATAATAGAACTATTCATTGTGACCTCAAGCTAAGTGTTTTTTTAGAAATGCCCAAGTCAAAGTTTGGACTTATATCCATAAACACACAGCTTATGTTCGAGAAACCAGCAAGACCCCTGACCTGTTATCTAACAAGGTTAATAGTAGTTTTGAAAAAGTGCAACTACTTTACTAGGCTGTTTCCATGTAGGGCTTTTCTGGTTTGTGTTGTTTTCACATATCAAAAGAAATCAATTCTTGATAAACTGTATTTTGTATTTACTACGTTATTTTTATGATGTGTTAAAAAAAAATTTTTTGAAGATCAGAAACATTTAGCAGGGACATGCAGCAAATCTGGAAGGATGAATTCCCTTTCTTTTTGACAGAACTATATGCTACAAACCTCAATGTTGCTCAGACATTCCTCCAAGTTGGAAACCACCTCAGAAAACTCAGGTCTGTCCTGAAATCAGAGAGAAGCAAACAATTATTTTGTTGTTTTTTTTCCTGGGGGATCAATCTTACTCTAAAAAAAATGCACAGGTGTCTGTTCCATTGCTCTCTTTTTTTATTATTATTTAGGGTCCTTCTACATGTGAAGCAAATGTGAACTCTGCTTCTAAAAGGGAAGCCTTAGATCTCATGCTTTGGTGTAAAACAACAAACACTGCCCCCTGGGACCTTTACATCGAGATTCAGCAGCCAGTCTGCAATTCAGCAAATCAAACCACTTAAGAGGCAATAGAGGCATGTTTGACATGAATCATTTTGTTTTTGGAAAATTAAGAACAATGTTTCCAGTTAGGGTTGAATTAGATAACTTGATCTGTTCATATACTCGCAGTGATTCACAGATATCTCTAAGGCAGGCAAATAGGGGATTTATTGGACGCCCTTAATTGACACACAGGAAGAAGATCTGTCACAGAGGGAAATGTGGTGCCAGCATGTTTGGCTGCAAAATAATGTAACTTAATGAGGCAGAGTGGAAAAATGTCCTGGATAATTATGATCATCATAGAACAGTGGGAGGACCCTGCAAATCCCATGTGTTCCTCCATGAAAACACAGCTCAATGATGTATCATCAGCAGACCTGATTCTATCATTTGTCAGCATTGCATAGACATTAATGACCAACTGACTCTGCATTATTATACTCTTCCTATATATTATATAGGAGCTTTAGAAATTAATGAAATTATCCTTATCTTAATGTGTATCAACAATAAGATGAGCATATGCTAAACAGTGCAAAACGTAGTAGATGAAAAAAGATCTTTTTGCACAAGTTTAGAAAAATGTGAATAATGCTACTTTGTTCATGAAATCCGAATATCAGAGATAAAGTCATTTACTTCCGGGCAGGAGTTCCAGCCTCTCATCAGAAGTGCAGAGATTGGCTTGGGGATGGAGTAGCCAATAGGAGGCCGGATGTGATGGTAAGCCATGTCTGCAGCAGCTGCAGCTGAGGAAAAGAGCAACAATTGAAACTTAGATGTGAAAAAGATTTTTTTACAAGTTTAACACTGTAGCTCTGTTTAAAAATGTACAATTATGCAGGGATTTTAATGAAAATGTTTATTTCTTCTTCATGTAATTAAATGTAAGCATACAATTAAACATAAACAAGATAAATTGCATTACGTTAGTTATCAGTTTCCTATTGTGATAATGAACTAAACACAATATGTCGTCTGAGGCTACCACCATCACAATCTTATAATTATCAAATTGTTTTTAACTAGCTTTGCTCTGATATAAATTCAGCTCTTAGGACATTTAGTGGAACCATCTTGTAATGTCATCCTTTGCCAAAGATCAGCACTTAGTCTTTTTTCTTTTTTCTGTTTTTTTCCTTTTTTTTTTTTGTCTTTTGTTTTTTCATTGATGGAAAAAGGTTGTGTCTTATGAACAATTACTATTTCAGTTGATTATCCTGCTGAACGCGTCTGTTGCAGTTTACTTTTATTTCCATATATTTGTTTTGGGTAGAGTCTACCAGATTTTCCATGTATGCAGGTATTTTAAAGACTTCATTAAGCAGTGCACTCTAATAACATCCACAGAGGCTTTGGAGGCGGAAACTGGCCCACAGCATCACAGATCCTTTATAACACCCAAACAAGCGTACAGTTCCTCCTGGGGTCAGATCTTTGCTACCAAGTGGTCAGTTTTTTTGCTACAACGTTCACTAGAAAAGACTGTTGTTTCTTTTATTATCCAGCTCAGTGAAAAAGGTAACAAGAAAAACTTAAACCTCTGTGTCATTTCATGCTGATACTCCTGAAAAACAGCCATGGATCATTAATAAAAGGCCCTAGAAGCTTTAATTACTAGTACTTACTTACTTATATAGTATGAATGTTTACTTTTTATTTCATTTTTAAAAGTGCATAAATGTAAGTCCGATAATTTTAAAAACTTATATATTATATAGGTTAATATACAGTTGTTAAGAGAGGATAGAAAAGTACCTGGTTTAAGGTGAGCAAAAGGGATTTCTCCAGTTAGCAACTCCCACAGACAGAGGGCGTAGCTGAACATGTCTGCCTTCACAGAGTAACGGGTACACTGTGTGAACACCTCAGGAGCCATCCATCGCAGGTTCTGCACAACCAAAACGCAGCAGGTAGAGGGATGCTCAAATTTGGGGCTTGCAGAAAAGGTTTTAGAGAGGAAAAAACTGAAGTGTTTTAAAACATTAAGTCAGGTCAAATACATACATGCATTGCACATAGGTGAAATATAGGCCAATTACTGTGATAAACACAGAGTCCTAGTAAAGGGAAGGAGTTGGAAACAACAGGCGGCTCCCCTGAGATGCAACACACTTAACGTCAAACTGCAGGCAAAGCACTATGTAGCACTGAGTCAGCACATCCACACAAATTCTGCATGGAGGCACTTTTCTTTTTTAGCTGGAGGGTAATTGATGGCAGGTGCCAGGAGAAGCTCTGACTTGGGCTTCAACAAAATAACAGCACAAATACGGCTTGTTTGTTGTAGCTAGTATTAGAGCTGCCTGGGTAGAAAATGGAGTAAAATCTAAATAATATCATAAAATCATTATTAAAAAGGGGCAAATCTCACTGACCCCTGGCTGCTTTGTCAAATTATCTTCATCTACCGACTGCAAAAATCTGGATTCTGTAAAGAGAGAGTTAGACATTAAAAGGTTAAACAAAAGTCAACTATTCTCATTATAAGCAATAGCTCCTTTGATTCTTTTTTTTCCTCATCAATAACACATTCTTGGAAATGTATACATGTTACAAAGCAAACAGCCTAAAATGAACTTTTCTGTATTCATCTACTTGTCAAAGATGAGGCTGAAATAGTGAATACAAGTCCATGTCCAACCTTGCAGCTGCAATCATAATGAGGAGGGACAGTTGCCAGTTCATCTGTTCAGATGCACTGATTAACAGATCAATACCAAGTTTACCGTTCTTGAAATTGGCAATTCTGTTGAACCGTTGCAATCAACTGCACCTGGACTTAAAGGTTGGGATGGGAACAATACAGAAATGTACAACTGAAAATCTCAATTCAGTGATATTAGGAAAGAATGTTTGAAAATTCTTTAAAAAAACACTGTAAGAGATGCGTAAAACAACTTCAAGCTGTTAGATAATAGGATGCATTTGGGTTGTACCATTAAGATTTATGTTTTGATGAGAATTTATAATATTCTGCTTTTGAATGCAGACAGGACAGAAGTTAACCTCTGTCAACCATAGTCTTTGAAAAGGAAGCTTCTGGGTCAGTCATTTCATACGGATGACTTAATTGGCCTCCAATAATAATGTTAAAAAAAAAACATGCTGTTATTTTTTATCAGACTCTTTGTTTAAATCTCATATCAAACTGGTTTCTAGAAATAAAATATTTAATCTCCACAACATAAAAATTAAACATATCTTGTCCAGGAGTGAAAAACTAGTCCATGCATTTGTACCTTCAAGGCTGGACCATTGCAATTCTTTACAATCAGGAGTTCAGACGAAAATTAAAAAGAGAGATCACATTTCTTCTATTTTAGCTTCCCTTCACTGTCTTCCTGTTCAATCCAGGATAGAATTTAAAATCCTCCTTCTCACGTTAAAAGCCCCAAATAACCAAGTTCCATCATATATCAAAGATCTGACTGTACCTTATGTTTCTAACAAGGCACATAGCTCTATATCTGCAGGTTTCAAGGGGTTCCTAGAATTTCTAAAAGTCAAAATGGGAGGTGCATCTCTAAGTCATCAGGTTCTTCTCCTGAGGAACCAACAACCAGTTTTAGTCAGTAAGACACTATGCCCAGTTTTAAGGCAAGGCTTAAAATGTTCCTTTTTGACAAAACTTATAGTAAGAGTGGCTTGAGTTATCCTTATCTATCGCTATTGTTATGCTAATATAGGCTTAGGCTGCTGGAGGACATAGGGACCCCTTTTCATCATTCTGCTTTATTCGTTTTCCAGTTCTTCATTCCAATTCTTTTTAAGTGAACCCCTAGCTTTATGTGGTCTCTCTCATCCTTTATGACATGAAATGCAGACTTCATCTGCTAAATTGTTTCTTTCCTAGACAGAACTACCTATGGAGCTAATTTACTGCTACATTTTCTAACATAAAAAAGTGAATGTACATCAGTGCCTTTGTGTTCCTTTTGTGTGTCTGCGTCTGTCTTCTTGAACCCCCTGTTGACCTTGGCAGAAGGCCCCCCACACTGTGTCTGATTCTGCCAGAAGTTTATTTCTGTTAAAAGGAAAGTACTTTTTTCACTGTCGCTGCGGTGTGGGGGATTGCTGCAAAGTCAACAACTCTGAAAAACACTGAGCCACTCTGTTTACTTTAGCTTAAAATTTTCACCTTCTTAACTTCTTTGTGAAAGAGATCAGATTCTGCCAGAGGTTTTAGTGTTGAACACAGTTATCATGGATTTCCTGACTTAATGGAAGACTGTTCTGGATCAATTGATCTTAAGTTTTTAAATTTAAAGAAAAGACATCCTGACCTCCAAAATCAGCCACCACTGCATGTCCATCCTCATAGAGCAGGATATTGTGACTGAAGGGAAGACAAACATTGTTTGTAACATCAGTAGTTATTTTAAACCCAAACCAACTCCCGGCGCACATGTTATTACTGTGACACTAACCTGTTGAGGTCCCGGTGGATGATGGGCTGGGTGAGGTTGTGCAGGTACTCCATGCCCTTGGCTACGTCGATGGCGATGATGAGCTTGGACTGCAGGTCGATGAGCCTGTCCATTGACACATATTAAAGCAGCAACCACTTAGAGCTGGATCAATGGCCTCTGCCAATCACACACAGCACTTTACACAGATCAATAGGACAGTCTATAAAGACAGCACCTGGCCACACAGTTAGCGGAACACTTCATCTGGATCAATAATGATCTCGGCTGAGGGGCAGAGATTGGTGGACTGATGCTAGCACAGCTGTTAATGAGACCTAAGCCTGTCAGATGCTTAGTGGAAACATGTGCTTATTCTACAAGACCAAATAATTACTGCCTAATCTTTTACAGACAAACTGGATTTTTTTTCTAACTTTAAAGTAATGTGCTGAGCTCCACCTGAACTTATACTGGCAATGCACACACTCTTTCTAAAATCATTTGAACACAAAAGACTACATCAAATCCCACTTAACTTTCTGTAATAAAAACCCGAACAGTTTGATGGTGTTCGATATAATCCTGCATCTAATGATACTGTATCATCAATCGTCTCTTTCAACTCCTTCACATTCAAGATTTTATTGTTCCCAAACCATGCCAAAGTGGTATATCAGGTGTCTGTAGTCACCCTCTTGTCCATATCTGAATGACTAGACAATTACTAAGTCATCCAATTATTTCTTCTGATGACAGGAATCAGATTTGTGCCCAAAGCCAGAGATGTGTGGAGAGAAAAGAAGAGGTGGAATTGCAGCATCCTGTGATGCTCCTGTCCTGGAGGCCTCGTGCTATTTGCGCTTTGTCAAGTAGTCCTCAAGAAGATTTTCCATGCCTTTACCTGAGTCTTCTGAAGTTTCTGATATAGTAACTCTGACTAAATGTTGATAAGTGTAATAGAGAAATAAAAGAACTTGATCCTATGCTTTTAGATATCTGCCTATTATATTGTGGATTATTTGTAGCCGTAGCTCATGATTTTATAAATGGGATTTCTAGGCCCAGCCCAGGTCCAGAGGGGTCTGGTTTGGAGAGCAGCGGATCTGGTCCCTTCTTTTTGGTCCTGCTGGATCCCTGTTGCCTAAATCTAGTGTGAAGCGGCCAGGATGAGATCAGCTCCTCCAATGCCAACGACTTGGTTGCCAACCAGAAAAAAGGTGGCTTGCTCCCTTCAGGTTGGAGAAGATTTTTTGCATCGAGAGGAAGAGTTCAAGTATCTTTGGTTCTTGTTCATGAGTGAAGGGAGAGTGGAGCAATAGACGGATTGGTGCAGCTGCTACTATAATGCTAATGCTGCACAGCTCTTTTGTGGTAAAGTGAGCTGAGAAAAAAACGCAAAGTTCTCAATATCGGTCGTTCTACAATCCTACCATCACCTAAGGTCATGAAATGTGCATCATGACTGAAAACATGATTCAGGATACAAGCGGCTGAAATTAGCTTTCTCCGCAGGATGGCTGGGCTCTCCCTTAGGGATGAGAGGCTTGGTCATCCAGGAGAAGCTAGGAATATAGCTGCTTCTCCTCCACATTGAGAGGAGTCGGCTCAGACATCTTTTTCGGATGCCCCCTGGATGCCTCCCTTAGGAAGTTTTCCAGGCATGTCCCACCAGAACGAGGCCCAGGACACAATGGGAGGAACAATGTCTCTTAATTAGGCTAAAGGAACCTCGGTCTAAGAATAGGTTTAAGATAAGGTCTAAGAAGGTCTCTGGGTAGGGGAAAATCAGGGAGTCCCTACTGAGACTGATTACCCCGCGACCAGGTCCCGGATAAACTGGAAGATGATGAGTGGAAATATTTCTACCTTTATTATCTAATCCTACTACAAATGAACGGAAAAAAATTGCAAGGGGCACTGTTTGCATATTTAGAATGGATAATCATTTAGTATTACACTCAAATAGCTTGTATCTTGATGTAAATAACAATGTATTATTGGTGGACTGTTTTTCAAAGGTCTTTTGATTCCAATACCAATAATATAATATAATATAATATAATATAATATAATATAATATAATATAATATAATATAATATAATATGACTCATTGCTTGGTGAAGGTTTAATTGTTTTCTTTATTCTTTAGACCACCAACTAAATCATAAGTTCAGTAACACTAACACTGAAGATTATTAAATAGACTTTCTGAGGAAGGTACAAACAGATTTAAACAGCCTCAAAACTTAGAAATAAGACTGTAACTTTTAAATCTTACTGTGGAAGATACTACTGGTGCATCAACATTAAGGTTTAAACTACATTTCATGATTTGATTTCATAAACTTTTTTTTACCCTCCTATTTAAATCATTTGTATTCGCATCTGTATTTGTGGTTAAAATACATGATGTTGGTGCCGTGGGGTTATATCACTATAGACTTTCTCCTGCCTTTGCAACACCCCTTTTCTGTATTGTTGAGTACTTCTTGTTTTGTTCCGTCTTCAGGGAGTATTTTTGGTTTATTTCTGGTGCTCAATTGTATCCTTGTCTGAACATTTTATAATTATTTTTCTGTTTCTCATTCAGTCCTTTTAACTAACAATCTTTTTAGTATCCCTGCTGGTTTTATCTGTTTGCAGTTGTTTAATTGTCTAGTTAACAGGAGGTAGTAAACAGTGGCTACATTAAGGGACACAGGATTAACAAGCTCTGATAGTTGTTAGAGAGTGAAAAGTTTGTGTGCATTTGTGCTTTACTTGTTCTCACCTCTTCTGTTCATGCAGCAGGGAGAACAACGAGCCTCCAGAAACGTACTGGGTAACAATGGCGAACTGACTGGGGTCATCCAGGCACGCCCCTACAAACTGGATGATGCAGGGATGATTGAGGCGGCACAGGATAGAAACCTCTCTGCAGAACATGTCCACATCCGATTTAGAGCAGTATGTGTTGGCTCTATAGCTGTTAAAACAGAAAAAAAAAAAGTAGAAGGAATTGAGTAATTCCTCACTTAGATACAAAATCACTTATTTGTCTGTGTGGGAAGAAAAATACCGTTTTATGGCGACAATTTTGTTTCTGCATTTGCCTCTGTAGACTCTCCCAAAGGAGCCTGCATGTGTAACGCATACGCTCATCAATAGTATTATCAGATTTTCAAGCACATTAGCTGACAGGAAAAACAAAGACGAATGGACCTACCCGATCCGATAATTTCATTAAACTCCAGCTCAGACAGCTGAAGGTGGAAATGAGATGGAAGGCTGGCCCTGAGCACAAGCACTTCAGCTTTTTCTGGAAGAACAATAAAATGTGTCATTAACTCCAGTTGGAAATGCTCAGGAACAAAAAGCTTTATTTAAAGTCAGCATCCAAGTTACAAACTACCTGCAACAGGCTGGGGAATAGTGATTAAACTGAATAAAACCTAAATAAAAACAGATCCGATTTTATTCTAAGAAAACAAGCATAAATCCATTTTGAAGTTTGCATTTTATCTTTGTGGGCTTTTTTATTATCCTTTTAAACAATGTCATAAATGATCTTTCAATTGTTTTGGCCTTATTTTTTAAGTAAATTTGATTACCAAAATATCTAATTTAATTTGAAAAGTCAAAAAAAAATGTGTGCTTTATGTGTTAGGATTAGCATCTGAACCTGTTTCATTGGAAACAAACAAAGTGTGGGTTGGGGGAAATATGTCGGGCTCCACTCCGCCTCATTACCTTTAGTCATGCTTTTAATTTTTCCAAGAGGCGATGGAACTGAAACGTAGGAGCCATCTGAAAACAAAAGCACAAAATCAGACATGATGGAAGATTTTTTTATTTTGTTTGTCTATACAATTGACATTTAATTGGAGTTTTCCTAACCTCCTCCTGGCTGGGAGTATTCATTGCATGGAGAATCGTCTGGACGTTTGTAGTGTTTAAGTAAGGTGACAATAGCATCATGACCTGGCAAACACAAGGTGAAGCATTTGAATAGATCTATATAAGCATTCTTCTAACAGGTTCTTAGACATTCTTTAGATTTCTTTAAATCTTCTTATATTTTGTCCCATTTACAACCACAACTTTATTGTTTTTATGTGTATTTTTTGTGATAGACCAACGAAAGTGGTTATCTCCTAACTGTAAAGTAATACAGAACATGTATATCTGAAAAGCGTGGGATGCATTTGCATTAAGTCAATACTTTGGGGAAGTATGTTAAAACAGATGCAAGCCTTACCAGCTTTGCACAGCTAGAGGTTGAACTTGGTGCCAATTCATCCTTTTCAGTGGCCTTAAGCTCATTCTGGATTGTGAGGATGTTTAGAACTGTTTTCTCACTGTAGCTCTGGTCTTACAGTATTTATCATCGTTTTCTTTCTGGAAGATTATCCTTCATGTCAGACATGAACCTTTCCTTAACATGTTATCTTCTAGGATTGTCCTGCAAATTCTCCCACCTAAGCGTAGAGTTACCCAGATTCTCTCGCTCCTTTTTTTTCTAAATAATGCTCTACCGTATGTTCATCTTTTCAATTTAGGTGCATGATCAAGTCTTCATAGGTTTGTAGTTATGTATCCTCTTTCTTTTTTATAGATAATGGCTTTAATTTTTCTCATTAAAATTATGAAAGCTTAGTTCATTGATTTAGAACTGGACCCTGCTTTAAAAGTCCTCACTACTTTTTCTCTGACCTGTAAACTAGTTTCGTCTGAAGCCTGCTAAGAACAGAAGGATTTAAGTCGAGATTAAAACAGATTACTCTGGATTTTCCCTTTGAAATTGTTTAAAAATGTCAATATTTTATCTACTTCATAATTTAACTACTTTGTGTTAGTCTGTCGGATCAAATTGTAATAAGAGACATGACAGTTTATGGCTGTAATGTCTACATGCATAAAAAAACAACTTAGGGCGAAATTAATAAATTGAAAGGCATTTATAAACACACCTTTTTCATAAGCCCACATCAGGCATGTCTGCTCTTCCTTCTCCCCACTGGACCTGCTGGGGTCACAGGCCACTAGGTTCATGTCAGCCCCATTGTCCAGCAGAAACTGCACCAGACGGATGTGGCCGTGGAAACAGGCGCTATGAAGAGCTGAATATGAGGAGTTGAGTTTAAATTTTCATGCAAAAGCTAACAAGCGTATGTTCATTTTTAAGTATTTGAGGAATACCAGTATGGCCGTCTCTGCCCTGATGATTGATGCTCATGGCGTTCTGGCCCAGCAGGAATTTGACCATCTCTAGGTCTTTGCCATAGGTACATGCACTGTGATATTAAAGATTAGTTATCATCCCCTCAGAGTGAATAATATTATTGAACAGTTGTCCCTCTGTACCTGTGAAGTGGTGTCTCACTAAATATGTTCTCCTTTAACAGACTTTCTGTACCAGAGAACTGTATCATCTCCTTCACAGCGCTAAATTTGCCATTGTAGCAGGCCCTGATGAAACATATTCACACAAAGAAATCAAGTCAAAAACTGCAAGCTGCGGGAAGACCGACCTCCATGGAACACATATTTACAAGTGTAGCGGTGTATCCCCGTAGATGTTGACAGAATGAGGCTGAACTTCACTGCTGCCTTCCAGAAGAAAATGAACAATCTCAGGGTGACCAAAGCGGGCGCAGAAATGGAGAGGAACATGTTCTTCATTGTCTCGTGCGTTGACTGGTTAAAAGAGAGAAAACGTCAATAACTGTTCCTAACATGTAAATTGATATTAACTGGTTTACACTGTTGCTGCTGCACAGCTGTCAGACAAGCTAAACATAAATTATGAGGACAAGTTATGCTTGATTAACAATGATGGTATTCTACGGTAATCTGGATTTACCATTTGCCTTGTTCCCGTCTCCCACCAGCAGGTTGATGATGCCAAGAAATCCTTTAGCTGCAGCCAGGTGCAGCGGCCGGTCACCCACCTCACCACCAGCATCCACATCTGCCCCAAACTTCAGAAGAAGCTTTGCCACCTTGAAAGCAAGAAGAATGTACATAGGAGTTCGGAAAAGGTACATTTTGTTTTATATTTTCTGGCTCATGTTCTGTAGAGAGTTTTGAGATATCAACCTCTTCATGACCGTAGTAGGAGGCAATATGTAGCGGAGTGAAAAACACAGCATCCTGCACGTTGACAAAAGCTCCATTCTGCAGGAGTATATCAGCAACCTACATGAAGAAATAACAATCAATTATATATTGTAAGTGTATTTAGCAAATGGATCCAAGGTAAATTATGTTGGGCATGTTATTATGATAAGCCAATCAACAGAAAGCCATTAAAATCAACAAGTAATGAACGTTTCAATAGACGGGGAGCAATAGGTTGATCAGAGAGGCTTTCTAAGGGAAATAAAGTAGTTAAATAAAGGTACAATGATACTCTATAATTGGACTAATATTGTGGATTCAAAAATAAGTCGTCCATGTTTTCTAAGAGATAAAAAAAAACACTAAATCAAAAGTACAGCTAAAGATTGCATTTTAACAATGGAATGATATTTAAACTTGTTATAATTTTTTTACACTTAGTCATCTTTACTCTTAAAATCTGAATAAAATTCTATGTAAACAATTTACCAGTAGATGGTGCTTATTGAACATTAGTGTCCAAAAGCTTTACTAGTACCAAGGAACCCAGCAGAGATGGTAAAGATTAATCTAAAGCAGAATATTAGGCTGCAAACCAGCATCACAAGCTTTGAACACCTACCAGAACATTATGCATCTTAAAACTGAAAAGGTGTGACAAGGTCCTTAAACTTCCAAGATATGGATTTTCATAAGGTAGGCTGGATGAGCAAAAGAAGCAGCAAAGAGGCCTGTAGGAACCCTGGATGAGCTGCTGAAATGTACAGCTCAGGTTGGAAAATATTGCAGGGGGACAGCTGTAAAAAGTCCCTGTTTAAAGCGAGCTATAAGAAGTTTCATTTACAGTTTTCATCAGAAATGACGGAGACAGCAAACATTAACCTTGCCCAATATACAATATTGCCTCACTCTTGGGAAGATGGTCGGAGGTTATGGAGGAGGAAGGAAGAAAATAAATGAAAGAAAAGGAATGTTAATGTTTTAAACTAAACTGTGGAAGTTCAGACCTAAATCCAACTGAGAAGCTGGGGCAAGAATTGTGCAAAAATAAAAACTCTAAAATCTGACACAGACACACAGAAAAGCTTAGCTGTAAAATACGGTTTTATAATGTGTTGAATTGAGAGAGCTGAAAGCAAACACACATACTCTTTTTAGGGTTAATTTGAAAATTAATATCTTAACAAATATTTGGAAGTTGAAGAAGGATAAATACTTTTGAAAAACATTATATTAAATATCCCAAAACCCTAATTAACCTTTTTTTTTTTTGACAGAAATTCAGTTTAGAGAAATGCTAAGAAAGGTCTGTCTGTCTCTTTTTCTGGTTCCAACGTGGCAGATTCATTCTGGTTGCAGAAAAGCAGGTGGAAAGGGATGCATGTAGGATAGTGACCCCCCCTCTCACCTCTCGATGTCCTGCCAGTGTTGCAACGTGCAGAGCTGTGAGAGCCCCGTATCCCACCTGCTGCACGTCTGATCCACCATGCAGGAGTTCAGTCACCAGCTCTGCGTTGTCCTGCAGCACAAACACACACCAAGACCTCTTCACCGTGAGGCAGCTACTATGCCATTTTTTGTGCACTTTCACTCCACCATGTGGTAAAACTCAAAATGTTTCTAGATAGATCAAAATAAGGGCAGCGAATACTTGAGGAAGAGTTGGCCCACCTTATAAGCAGCCAGGTGGAGTGCAGTGAAACCATTCCTAGTTAGTCTAGAAGGACGCAGGCCTTTGAGCAACAGGGTACGCATGTGAGCCTTATTTCCTGGGCACACATGGATGATATCATGAACTAATTATAAAATACCCAGTAAAACCTTATGGAAGGGAGTAAGCAGATATAATCAATGCTGCTCTACTTTTGATTTCTCCACCTGTCTGAAAACAGAAAGGTCATCTACACACAATAATGTCAGTGGGTGCCACAGTAATCCTTCCTTCCACTGCCACATTTTGCAGAGGCGTTATTAATAGACTCCAGCAGTCATGCATACCTCCACACACGCAGCAGAGATGCAGCAGAGACAGTCCCTTCTCCGTTCGGTAGTTCACGTTCACCTTCTGAAAAGCCTCATCCGAGCTGAATCACAGACCATCGGAATCCCAAATTAAAATCAAACATTTGTGAAAATCCTAACTCCACAGAGATTGAGCTGTGCTCCATGTCCTAAGAGGGTCAGTGGCTATTTCTATGGAAGGGATGGGAAGGTGGGTTACCTGAAAGCGAGGTGAAGGTCTGCCAGGGCGCTTTCTGGAAGCTGGAAGTCGTCGTCCAACTTCTCAATGATCACAGAGTAAGACTCCCCCACCTTCTTCTTCCACTCATCTTTATATCACATTTATCACAAACATCATTTAACATTACATTGCATTACATACATGTAGCGACCTGTTTAGAAATTTACATAAGAAATAATGACAGCTATGTCTTGGATAAGAAGTGTGGTGAGCAAAATAAAAACAACAATAATAATAAATGTTGATAATCCCAAAATGACACCAGAGAAACTCCTTACCTGTGCACGTCTGAGATGGTCTGGATTTGTAATTTCCCATCGTTAGCTTTTTTTTTTTTTAAATGTGCCTTAAGGTTATGTTAACTACAGTAAGAGAGGAACACAACCTCACACTCTGGCACAATTGCATGGGATCAGATAAAGACAGATCATGGCTCTGGGCTAAAAATAAAAACACTTCTGAGTGGAATGCCTCACAACTATGACAACTGATCTCCCTTCCCTTTGTTTATCTACAGACTGAATTTAACAAAGCAGGGGATCAGGGTGCAGCAGCGCCACACTGCATGCTAGAGAGACATGACTGACATGAGCCAACAAATTGATTTCTTAGCTTTTTTATGTAGGTTTGATAATTTTGACTTCCTACTCTTGAAAACCTCACATTATAAAATCAACCTACAGAAGTTACTGCAGTTCAGGAAGCAATTAATATTCATACGCTAAAAGAAGTTGACAGAAAGGTTTTTTTTCACTATATAACTCAAGTAAAACTAAAACTTCTGCACTTAGAAAATGATCAATAATTCTTTTCCTTTTGGTGATTTTCTGGCCAAAATAAAAATCCAATCTTTTATTAATCTGGTAGTAATTCTCCAAGCATCATAACCAAACTCAAAACAACAGAGTCTTATTTTTTCTTCTTGTGCCAGCCTACAATCATAGCTAATGAGGCATTTCTATGGAAGCCAGTTTCCGCCACAAAAAAATAAAAATAATAATTTATCCCATGATGAGATAATAGTATAATAATAGTATCTTAATATAATGAGATAGTATCTCAATATAAATATTGAGTAACTATCTCATTATAATGAGATCATTAATTGTTTTTTTCAGAGTGGTGGAAACGGGCTTCCATAGGAGGTTAGCAGTTCAGGAAAGAAGGAAAAAAAAAAAAGTCTTTCAGGTAGACTTTGACAAATGTTGCAGAAGCATCCTATTGTAGAGCAATAGTAGGAGCTAATTCAGTTTAAGTTAAGATAAAAGGAATCATTAATAAGTTACAGTATTTATCAGAAAGTAAAAAGTTTGCAAGTGTAAATATATTTAATATTTCTAATTGTACTGAGTTCTTTTGCAAATGTACCTGTTTTGTTGCTCATCAGCGAGTTCCTGGATGTTAAGGACTTTGGCTTCTGATTCTGTGTTAGTCAGCTAATTGGAGTGGAGCCACACAGTTTCTTGACCTCATTTACATTTGTTCTAATCTTCTTTTATTATTTCATTTTTGATGGATATTTCATAACCTTATATTTTTTAAGTAAATGGTTAAATCTAATGGAGAGGATCCTGTTTTGTTTGTTTTTTTTGTTTTGCCATCAAGTGGATTACAGAGGGGAAAAGAGTGTCAAGCTCATGGCTTCATTAGTTAGGGAACTACAGCAATAGGTGTGTGTTTTCAATCATAATATTACCACTGCTTCTGCACTAAGGGTGGGCATTTATCATTATCAGGAAACATTTTTTGGCATTATAAGAATTTTTATCTATTGTCTAAAGGATAAATTAGAATTCAAGTTTTAAATCTTCCCAAAAACGGGTCAGTGTAGGAATTTTTATTTCTCATTCTTTTTATTTTTATTGGGGGAATTTACTAGTTCTATAAATATGATTAAAAGCAAGTTACTGAGGGATGTTTAGTGATATTAATCACACTTATTATTTTATTGGTGTTCAAAGAAAGCCATTTTTTTTAATTTTAAGAAATAAAGAGACTGATGTGTTTTTTCATCCAACAAATTTACCATTAGCACATTATCAACACAAAATATATGATTTTAGGTGTATGGCCCCCAGTCATGCTCTACACTCAAGATGCACAAAAACCTTTAAAATAAACCCATAAAAATCAAATAAACAGAAAACTGTTTTCCAGCTTGCAAGTTGAACGCTCCCAATTCCAAGTGTAACATCCTTTCAGCTCTTCCACCTCTAAGCTCCGAGATATTAAGAACGCAGGCTGTCCCCATTCTGTATGATGGCAAGAAGTAGATAGAAGCAGGGCTGCCACTAATGATTATTATGCAAATTGACTAATCTGATAATAATTTTTCCGATGAATCGATTAATAATAGCAAAAGGTTCCAGGTGAAACTCAAACTTTTCCACTTGAGGAGTTCTGGATAGAGCATATTGTTTTTCCATCTTAAATGCAAAATGTTTATATAATGTTTTACAATTTTGGTATATTTACTGCTCCATGTGGGTCACTCGTCAGCTACAGGCATGTACTGGAGTCTCTATACTCTAGTTAACGATTAATCGATTACTGAATTAGTTGACAATTATTTCAATAATCGATTAATCATGCTTATTTGATTATTTCAGCCCTAGATAAAAGTCCTCGACCAATCTTTTCAGTTTGAGTTGTTTTAAATTCCAACACTGGATACGGTCAGAAGGTGAGTAGCTATTCTCCAGTAGCCACTTCCTGAGCCATCGATAGAACTGCCTTACTTGAATGACACGTTTTTGTAAAGCAAGCAAACAGGAAGTTGTGAAAAGGTAATTCAAAGGTTTCTAGAATCTGATGAATAAAAACAAAAAAAATGGTATAAATAAGTAAAATCTCTCTTCTAATGCAAAAGTATGAAGGAAAACATGACTCATTTAAAATAGTTTTATAGAAAGATTTTTTTCATTTTTTTTTTTACAACTGAAAGATACAAAATGTCGAACTCCTCTCTTTCACTGGCAATGTAAAACTTTTTTAAATTGAACTCAATATTAAACATGGCTCTTTAAATGCCAAGTTTCCCCTGTTTGATGTTACGATGCAGTTCCTTCTTCAGCTTCAGCATTTCCTCCAGGTCCTTGCACTGTAAACAGTCCTGCATGGACATCAGAACTGTGTCTCTGGGTGGGGGGCTTGTGGAGCCGTTCAGGATGGCCTGCAGCATCCCAAGAGACATGGAGAACGAGCTTTGCTGGTCGGGGCAAACGGGAAACAGGCAAGCGTTCCACAAACTGCAGCTTGATGCGTCTCCGGAAAACTTAATGGATTCATTCTCCATCCCCCAATGGGACAGACACTTTGTGAGGTTAAACCCAAAAAACTGGAGTTCTTCTAGATATGCAGGTGAAGCTACACTTTTCTTAAGATTGTCCTGAATCCCAAAGAAGACGGTAACAAACCTGGTTTGTCGCTGGTGGCGAACACATAATGTGTGCAGGAAAGCTCCAGCTGGCACAGAGAGGCCTGAACTGACCCAGCAGCTGCTGACTATGGACCCACCGCCTACTGAGACCCCTCGCTCTAATCTGGAGTACTCCACCACCGACCCAGCCTCCACAGAGCAACTGGGATCAAGGACACTGAACATGATGCAGCAACCAGAGAGGTTTTCATTGACATTTACACTGAAGGCAGAAGACAGGAGGCCCAGCTCACGCTGGAACGCCTGGTCCTCCGTCAGGTGGAAGAGGTATTCTGAGGTGGTCCCAATGTGGTAAAACTTGGAGCTGTTGAGGAGAATGACATTGAGAGGCGTCCCTTTGAGGTGATGGAAGATCTTTTGTCTGACTTCAATTAGACCGCTCTCCTCTTTGGTCACATTAGCTGTGTTTTTGGTGTACTCTATTGTGGCTTTAGGCCCCAGAGCTTGAAGAAAGTCCCCATATGCATCTATCTCACAGTTCAAAGGACCCAACTCACTCAGAAGGTTCAGAAGTGACTTAGCTGTGTCAAAGTCCATGTAATAGGTGCTGTCTGTATAGACGAACTCACTGTCTGACATGGAGAAAAGGTCACTCTGCTTCCTACACACAGCTCCGCTGTCCCGCATCTTATGAATACTTGGCTTGTGCAGAAAGCACAGACAGGAGGCATTCTCCATTTCTGAGAATGAGGATCTTTCATTCAGATCCAACACAAACACACCATGGGTAGTTCCCACAGAGAGCGGGGAGGGGTGGGCTAAAGCTGTAAAGCCTGGTTTATCAAACCTAACTGTATCCTCTTCTGCTATACTGTAGAGCTCTATGTCGTCTGCACAGGTCACCAAGACACCAGGCCTCATGTTTGATGGGAAATCCACATACATGGCCAGTTTGAGCTCCAGCATCTGGTAGATGGGGTCACCCAGAGGTAAAGGCATGAGGATCTTTCCCAGAGCGCTGGCATTGGGGAGACGCTGGCTATAGCCACCTAAAGAGAAATGTTAAAGACAAGAAGGTTTAACTGAACAAAGTGAATCAGGTGATAATTCATATTCATTTATTGCAATGCTACATTAAAACGTAACATCCTCTGTCATTGGGGAGTGTTGGCCTAGTGGTTAGAGCAGTGCACTTGTGCTCTGTAAAGGTTGCAAGTACCCACACCGCTCCTTGGGCGCCACACAATGGCAGCCCACTGCTCCCCAACGGGGTGGGTCAAATTTACCCATTGTGGGACAACAAAAGGATTTACATTACCGTAGTTGTTTTTCTCTCTCAACAAAATTTGTAATTTTTTTTATTTTCCTTTTTTCCCCCCCTGAATTTTGTAAACAGTTTCTGCTTTTTTTTAAGCTCCTAATGGCTAACTTTACTGTGTAGGAAATAATTAGAGACGTTTCCTGATATGACAATGGTGATGATACTACTGTTATGTAAATAATGCACTCATAACAGTCGTAATTTAAACTGATTTTTTTTATGTCGCCAATTATTCTCATCTCTCTGCAAAATAAATCAGCTTCTATGCAGCTGTCTGAATCAAGTGTGGGCAAAAAGGAAAGTCGGACCTCATTCAAAAGGCTAATCATATGATTAGCCATTAGTGATGAGTAAATCTTTCTCACCCACACCTTTACAACAACAAGATGTTGCAGTCAAAGCACTACCTTGCAATTATTCAGATCAATACTGAAGTAAAATCACTATATTTAAAAAAATATATTGACTTTCCTGCAGTAAAATATAGTGATTTTACTGCAGGAAAATCACATTATTTTAAAACTATAGTGACTTTCCTGCACTAAAATCACTATATTTAAATAAATATAGTGATTTTAGTGCAGGAAACTTGCCTTTTTTACATTTATAAATCCCTTTTCACCAAGGGCAACTCTTGTTTCTTTCTTGTTTTTTTTTGTCTTGTGTCTGTGCTTGGATTGGCACCATCAGCCTTGTCCACATGCGTGAGAATATGAACAGATCAAAAAATGAAAATGCTTATATTTGAACATGGAAAAAAACATATTTTTCCTTTTCCTTCTTTTGCAATTTGTAAACCCCTGTTTCAACGTATGCATAAAAGATTCCTTTAACAGGACCAACACATCCAATTTAAGAATGTATAAAGATGGAAGGTGAGCAGATGGACCTGCATGGATCAGGAGGATTCTCAAGTTGCTCAGAGTTTTTCCATAGATGTCATTCAGCTGCTTCAGAGCACACAGAGTAGAGCCTCCATTCCCTGCAAAACAACAAAACTTTAAACATTAATTAAGGAGGATTAAGGAGAGTGAAGTTAAATCCACTGACAGCTTGACTGACCTATTTTGCATCCAGGAGGATCTGAGAAGACCTTGTAGTGAGCTCCAAGGGGAAGCTCCTTCCTCTCAGCTTTCTCTCTGATCTGCAGCTCGTAGGCTTCTCTCTGGCTCTCATCCACAGCGCTCACAACCACTACATCCCAGAACTCACCTGGTTCAGCTTCTCGACCTTAAAGGACAACAAAATGTTACCTTTACTGAAATGAAACTAATGAAGAATGAGATGGAATGAAACTCACCGCGCAGAGAATCCAGTTTCCTGAGCTTTTCTCTTGTTGCAGTTTGTAGTTTCCTGTCGAAATCCCGACTCATAATGACTCTCTTAAAATAAAATAAAAAACAAACTGTAAAGATAGGAATACGTTGCTTTTCGTTTTTACTACAGCTTTATTTCAATCATACTACTCTATTTCCGGGTTTGGTCACGTGGTTTGGGATCCTTTTTGATGCGCATGCGCATTGTCATCCTGCCTCCTTGCGCCTAAAACAATAAAAGCTCTTTGTGATTATTGCAAGTGGTGTCAAAAGTACACACATTTATTACTTAAGCATAAGTAATTATAGATACTGCAGTTTAAAAACGCTCTGGTTAAAGTTGAAGTATCAACTTGACCTCTTTACTCAAGTAAAAGTTAAAAAGTATGTGCTCCAAAAACTACTAAGTATAAAAGTATAAAGTAACCTTTAAAAAAAAAAAAACAACCAGCTGCCACTATATGAATTGAAACAGTGGCGGTTCTAGACCAAAAAGTACCAGGGGACCAGGGGGGGCCAGCTTGTTTTCGTGTGGGAACAGAAAAGCATAAAATAAAAACAGGGCAAGGGATTCAAATATATTAAGATAGCTGCATGAAGTGAAATTTCTATTCAATTGGGTTTAATTAAAATGATATGTCTTATTAGGTCATTATACACTCAGAATTTAGGAATGTTGCATATTTTTCACTTAATTTAAATTAAAATAACCTTTTTCCATAAAATCAGAATTAGAACTCGAGAAAAACTGATAAATTCAGCATTCAGAGTATTTTTTCTTAATTTGTTTTGGCAAAACATTTATCAGATGAAAACTGGGATCCTATCTCACTGAAGCTTTCACCTTATTATTTTTAAATAATTAGTAAAACACAATTTGAAAAGAAAAAAATTAAATAAATCCAAAGTACCTTGCAGTAACCATGTCTATTCCAGCGCATATTATCATTAGTTCTTCTTTGAGTATTATGTCTTCATTACAGGGGCCATAACAGGGATGATCTACGGGAGCACTGGTCCCCATTGGCCCCTGTCTAGAACTGCCCATGAATGGAAAGCTCAATTTTTCGGCCTTTTTGAAAAGTCTTTGAGATAGGGCCAAGGATGAGGGAGGTCTTGTTGGTTTCTGTCTCCATCTCCTGATATGCTCTTTCCTGTGTCTGACCTTTCAGACATTTCAACATCTTTTTCTGAATCCGATGTTGTAGCATGGCATAGACAATTCGCGTTTGCAGTTTGAAAAAACCTGCTTGCTTCTGATGATCTGCTTTAGCTAACCAATGAGTGTTTGCATTATTTGACTCATCCTGTTACACTAGTTTTCACTAGATGTGGATGGCGCCAATGATCTGCATTGGATGGCGCACATGACGTGAAATAAATATTTATAAACGTTAAACCAAAGCCAAGAGTAATGAGTAACGTTTGTTTTAAAAATTTAAGGAATTGAAAGTACAGATACTTGTGTGAAAAATGTATTAAGTAGAAGTCAAAATTAGGGAGAAAAAAAGTAATTGAGTAAAGTATAGATACCTAAAAAGTGTACTTAAGTACAGCAACAAAGTATTTGTACTTTGTTACTTGACACCTCTGCATTTTGCAAAAATAGCAGTCTTTCCATTAAGTCTAGAAAGTAGCCAAGCATGTTACGTACCACCCCACAAACAAAATAAAAATATAGCATTACACCTCTGTAGGAGCCAATTATTTTTTGTTAATAATTAACAAAGTTTTTTGTTTTTGTGGATAATCCAGCTAAGTTTATTTTACTTTATTGTTTGATATCTGTTATGACATTATGTTGTTTTTTTGTAGTCATATTCCTTTGTTTTTGGTTAGTTATGATTAATTTGAGTGAATTATTTTAATATATAGGCAGTCAATGGTAGGACCAGCATGCATCTGGGTGGGCGTATGTTTTTTTTAACAGCACAAGAGAAACATGGAGTAAATGTTTGTCTTTTTCTGTTTGCTTGCCTGTGAAGAAAATAAACTGAGAAAACTAAAGGAGTTTATCTGGAACATTTTTTTTTTTTTGCTTGCGTAAATTACGTAGCCCATGGTGCATCTGTATCCTTTGTGGGTTTCTTTTTTTTGTGTCATCAAAGCTGGGCCACAACAACCTCCAAATATATATTACTCTACACTTTAAATTGAATTCATTTCACATAGTGTGATACATTTTATTTAATTGGAGTGTAGGTTTGTGCTACACTATAAGTATAGTTTCTAAAACACTAAAATATTGCACAAAAACAGACTAGAAATGTCAGCATAGTAGAAGTTACAGTACTTCATGGATTAGGCAGGGTCAGAACTGCTTTTTTATGACACAATCACCTCAATGCTGAAATTTTGCTGCAACTTTGTTGCTTTAAAATTGGGCCCACCATCATTTTTTCTTCCATTAAACTTCTAATTAGAATAATTGATTTTGGCCTTAACCCTTTAAAGCCCGATCCAAGAATAAAACAAAACAGAAAATTACTTTTTTTTGGTTTGGTTTCTTTATTTGGCCTTTTAACAAAATATGTAAAAAGAAAAAACAGAAATACATTTTTGATATTAATAATTTATTACTATGCGATAAGTCAAG
>NW_015150498.1:554729-563467 GCF_000732505.1 Cyprinodon variegatus | reverse complement strand
AAAAGGTGTCAGACTCAAAACATTTCAGAAACCGTATGTATCAAATATGATAAGTTTGGCATTATAGGGTTAAGTAATTTCTGGATATATGAAGAGATTGCTTAAAGTTCAAGAAAAGGTTTCCAACTCTGTTGCAACAAGTCTGGTTTATCTCTTTATCATAAGCCTGAATGAGTCATGCATCACCCAAAATAAAAAAATTAAAATAATTTGCCTGAAAATGGGTATGAAATGTTGATATGTCCATAAAATACATTTTATCCCAGCGCTGCGTGTCCCCTGCCCATAACCTCATCGATGACCCCTCACATCCCCACCATGGACTGCTCTCCCTCCTTCCCTCTGGGAAGAGGCTTCAACGCATCCAATGCAGGTCCAGCAGATTCCGAAACAGCTTTTTCCTCCCCGCCATCAGACACCTGAACTGTTGAGAAAACTCTTAATCATGTCACTGACTCTGCATCACACTGATAACACCAAACCAAAATATATTTGCACCATACACATCTTAATGCTCTGAACTTCCATATCAATGCGCTTTTTGCACCATGTTTTTTTCTCCCACACAAACCAAACAACCCTTTGATCCCTGCTGCACTTTAAGAAATGGAAATGTTATGAAAGCTGTAGAACATAAAATGTCCTTTTGTCTACACCCTGTGTATACAAAATGACAAAAAAAAGTTGACTAAGTTCTAAACAAAAAATAACGAAACAGATCATTTTCTCTGTCTAATTAAAAATTACAGTATAAAGAAATGATGCATTTGCTGGGACGTGCTGAAGCAGCTGAACGCATCTAAAAGAAACTCTCTTTGTAGGGAATATAATTTTTTTTATGAGACTGAAGAAAAGGGCAGAATCATCAAACAATAATCAAATTACCAGTTCATAGTTCTGCCCTCAGCGTTGGCTGCAATCATGACCACTGCCTTTAGTTTTAATGTTGTTAGGCTGGTTTCCCTGGCTCCCAATTTACAGACACAAAGTACCGGTAGGCTTCATCCCTAATTTCAACAAATTAGCTCCCTCCACCCCCCCAACAGCAAACAAACAATAATGAGTGAATCCACTTTGCTCTCTGGGCGCAGCCTTCATAAACTGATTTGCACTTTTAGCTGTATTGATTAGGAATAAACATCGTTTTACCTTGTTGTACATTGAATCTCTCTAACTGCACTAAACAATATTAGGAAACAGAAAATAAATTGAGAAAAAAAATGTGTTGCCTATTATACAGTTACTATATAATGTAATAAATGTATGCTGTTTTTATGTTAGTGAGTGAAGATAATTAAATAATGTTTTCTTATATGCACTTTTTTAAAGTTTCATTTAAAAAAGTGCTTTTTTTAACATTCATTTATAAATTGTAATAAGGTCCATCATAACATTTTTTTGACTCCCAGAGCAAAATATCACCCTTTGTCCTCTGGGTTTAATTAAGGCTTCTCTGAGTAAAAACATTGATTGAGAAATATTCCAAGCTTTAATATGAAGCTTAAAGGCAAATTATTTGCTAGAACTGGACAGACTCAGTTCCTGGAATCACTGGAAGAAATTGATTTGAGCATATTCATGCTACACTGAGGATGACACCCATTTTCTATCAAGTGTATATTTGCAATAATAAATAAAACAGCAGCTGAAATCAGGCCAATAACCTGTTTAAACTGAACTCTCAGGGTGACAGAATAAAGGCTCATATTTAAACATCAGACACTGATTCATGTTTGTTTGATGCAATAATTTTATCAAAAGCCTTATTAAAAATGGTTTGGCAAAGTCATGCCAAGTGGCCCTGAAAATGAGGAATCTTCACAGAATATCATCCACAGCTCTAACATGTTTATTACTTAAATAATCACATTTTATCCCAAATGCCCACCTGAATACAATATAATTTCTTCACTTGATAGTGTTGTTTTAAATTACAGAGTACTACTAGACACCAAAGGCACATGTGAACTTTCTATCACAGTTCAAATAGATTTAAATACAAATGTGACAAAAATACATTACACCTTATTTTAGATTATCTTTACAGCGTTAGTCACAGTCAAACAACCATCTGAAAGCATGCCCGGACTGCTACAAATTGATTTTTAGCAAAAATATACATCCTGTATCTAGAAAACTGAACTGCAGATATCATAAAAATTATCTCTAAAAAAACTTAACAGGCATAAATAATTTATCTGTTTTTGATTTGTACAAAAACCTGCAAGGTACAAACTAACAGTCCTTCACGATCTCATACTGGCGTATTTCATTAGAGCCCAGCATCTATGAAACAGTGTTAAAAAAGTAACTGTATAATAATAATGCAAATTCTTTCTTGTTAATCTCAGTCCTTTGCTTATGGGAGAGGGATTGAAATTAAAGAGAAGAAGGTGGTAGAGCATCAAGACTATCCTTGTTGGCCTCCAGGAACTGACTGCAGGCAGTAAAAGTATTGTAGAAGCTTGAGGAAAGGCCAGCCACGTCTGTGGCGAAGTAGGGAAGGACTCCAGGTGTGGCCTGGTTGTAGTAGGTGAACTAAAATAATAAAAAGTGAAAATGCATTTTGTTATCTGCAGTGGTGCACTTGTGCCAAGCATACTTTAACCATGCCGCAGAGTTATAACAATAGTTTGTGCTGCAGACATTGGGCTAACCTTGGTGACTGCATTGGACTCCTCCCAGATCGTGAAGCCAGCACACAGCACCTCTCCTCTGGAGAAATCCTCTGTGGGCGGGTGATCAGGCAAGGTGACAGACCGCAGAGCAATCAGATATGGGTCCCTGGAGGAGACCAAATTCAATTCTATAGTTTTATACCAGTGCAAAAAAAGACTGAACGTAAAAAAGTAAGAAATTTTTTAAAAATAAAATTGTTATAATTTTTTTATAAGTAGTTGTCCACTACCCCTAATCATGAATTGTTTCTACATTTAAGTATTATTTACCTGAGATGGGTGAATTATTTTTAAATTTTCTGTTTATCTGTCATGTTTAAATGAAAAAGAAAAGTGGGCCAACACTACTTTAGCCAAGATGAGATGAGTGAAGTGGACCTACTGAGTAGTCTGACCAATCAGTTTATAGGATCTATATAACCCAGCAAAGGTTGAAATCATTTTAAAGAGCACTGCAAAAAAAATGATTACATTTCATTTGGCCTTTTATTAATTACATTTCTAGATTGTAAATTAGGCATAGCAGTTAGCATTGTATTTGGCATATTACTGACATTAAAAATATTAAGGATAGATATTGTATATATTTCTATTTTATTTTCATTTATTTATGTGAGTTTAGGACTTATTCAATAATCATAAGTAACGTATATCCTTTGTATCTATTTTTTTTACTTATTTACATATTTGCAATTTTGACACCAAACATAAAACTTCACATAAATTTTAGGATGAATAACAACAACAATAATAATAATAATAAAAATCGTAATAATATGATACAATATAATATAACAACAATGCACCTGCAGATGTACTTTTGAGTGAGTTTTATTTCCTGTCTCTAACATGGAAACATTCATAAATAGCATCAAAGTGTGTAAAAAAGAATTGAAAAGGGAAAAATCAGATAATAGTGAGAAAATATTTTCTGTGGGATTTAAATCCTCAGAGATTGTTGCAACCTGTTATTAGCTTTAGTTCCACAAAGAAACGTGAGAACATTGACAAAGCAAGTAATCAACAAGCCTTTTGAAATCATGGTGACATAAAAGAAAGATGGAGAAAGGGGACATATTGTATATGTAATGTCACTTTTGCACTACCTGGAATCACATGGCTTCCTCCTAGATGCAAGCAAGATAAAGTCTTTCCCTTTGCCCCCTTTGCTGACAGAGGGTGTAACAATACGATAAAGGGTGTCTTCCTCATCTGCATGGTTGATCACCTCACACTGCCTGTGATTCAAACATGGACATAAAATGAACATTTGCAATATATTTGACACTTTCTAGTGTTTAAGTATTTGACAATAATTTCTAAGCTATCCATTAATCAAAGCACTGCTGTTTTTTGTTATTAAAAAGCTTTGCACAAACAGTAAATCTCCACTGTTGGTTACTGTCATAAAACAGACACTGGAACAACCTAATCTAGATTTCTCCTTTGATAGTGACCAGTTTGAAACGTGTGCATGTTACTGACTCATAATGGTGGTCCCACTCTTTTCTCCTCCTCAGGTCCGATAACAGGTGGAACGCCTGCTCTGCCGGGACGCTGACATACATCTCCACCTTGACACAAAGCATGTGGTTCTCCTCCAGTGTGTACAGCCTAACCTATCAATACCACAGCAATGTGTATAAACAGAGTTTGTTTAACGTATCAACAAGTACAGTGTCAGTGACAGGTTTATGTGCATTCCCACCAGGGGCATGGATGTCCTTTTAGTTTGGGGGCTTTAATGCACTTGGGCCGTGCTGTTCCCAGGGTGGACTGAATTCATTTCTAAATGAAGAATTGGGTCAAACTTGTTCAAACAACTTGCAGAACAGTAGACTCTGCAGCCATAAGCAAGGTGCTGACATAATTCTGCCTGGTTATAACTCTTCTTATCATGCATCCTAAATCCACCATGCTTTTTTTGTCAATTTAGTAAAATGCCCAATCTTTATATGCTATAGAAATTGTGATAAGTTGTCTCAAACGTGCATTTGGTTTCTCCAAGTGAGTAACTGCAAACTTTTAATCCAGCTGGAAGGTGTTGATTTTGGAGCAGCTTCTCAAACCTGTCCCTAAACATCCTAAGTCACTGAGTTTAATATGACATGACAGTTTGGGTCAGATGTTTGAAACTTCTGTACAGCTGTTTTTTTTGTTTCTTTCTTTCTTTCTTTCTTTTTTCCAAGAGACAAACAAGACAACTGAAATACACATTACCACAACTTTAGGAAATGGAATTTCTAAGGTGATATATTCTAGCAGTAAATGTAGAGTAGTTTCACTGATGAATGCACCAATGTTGGTTGGTTGGTTTAGTTCTATTTGCATTATATATTTAATATTATCTACAATCAGAAATCTGTATCTATTAATTTTGTAACTCTAAATAATAAGTTATAGGATGGAAGCTTGCAAACCAAATCTATCTTGTATCATTTCACAAACCACACTGTACAGTAACTGTCCAGGGGATGGTTAAGAGTTAAAAGTCTTTGGTTAGAATTGTTATATAATTTATATATATTTCTTTTAATGGTTGTTAGTAAAGTTAATTTACTGTTTTTTTTAGTTGTATGTGAATAAAGGTCCCATGACTAGTCCAGTTAATGAATTTAGATTGAATTGTGGGGAATGCAATATGGCTGCAGAGACACATCCCAACGTTGCAGGAATGTTACTGATCCACTCAAGAGGAAAATACTATTCTGTTCTGGTCTGAAAGATGCACACATGAACTCATGTTGATATTTTTTGAGTGTTTTACATTAATAATTTAGCATGTAGGATCCATCTCCTGTTTTTCCTGCTCATCTAGTTTGACCAATTTCCTTTTAAATCTGTGTAATCAGAGACATTTATTTTGGTGAATGTGTGATTTAAATGTTTTATATTCTATATTTTTGTAGTTTTCACAGTGTCTTCGACAAGAGAGAGCAACAGAATAAAATGTTAAAAGACATCTATTTGATGCGTGGCCCTCGTAAAAATCAGATCCGAATAGTAAAACACACTGACCTTGTTCTTTTCTGACGTTAAGACCCAGTTGGTTCTGGTATCCATTAGTTTCAGAGCTGATACGTTGTTGTAGCTCAGGTATATCTAAGAAACCAAAATGCTGAGAGAACCCAGGAGCTTGAGCACAATATCTGGTAGGCTTTAATTGCTTTTCTGAAATACCTGGTTGCTTGGATCCCAGGGCACAGACAGAGGCACTTGGGTTAGCTTACAGGAGATTATATATTTTCTGTAAACATTAAGGAAAGAAATGACAGGGCTCAGGTACAAATCAAAGAGCATAAATCTGACTATTATAAACACTATGGCTCCGGCACCAGTCAATCCCACATGTTTGGTTACTAAACAGAAGAAACAAAGATTATACTGGAGGCAGAGTGATTAACAGCTGAACAATGAGCCTTCTATTCTTAATAAGATCTCCACTAAAGTTATTTGCAGCTTAGCCAGGTCAATTTCTACTGAAAACTATTGTAAACACTGGGGCCTCTCCATGCTGTAACAAAACAAATATATAACATAGAAATCATTGGAAGACTTTTTAATATTTATGCCAATGTTTAACCATTGTGGCTGCATTTTTTAGTTTAGTTAGTCGTTTTATTTTTATACAGTCTTGGGACAATATTTATGGTAATACAGAATCTATGTTAAACTAAAGACATTAATATTAAGACTTTTAGAAACATAACATTTTTTTCCTACCAGTAAAGCGACCAAATCTAGCGGTCTGAAATATGCCTTATAAATACCTAAACGTATAGAACTAATCCTAACAATTATCATAGTCTTGTCACAAATCAACCATACATATTTTCATACGTATTTTATTAGGATTTAATGATACAGACCAAAAAGAGCACCATAAAATTGAACAATTCAAGGAAGAATAATACACAGTTTGCAAATCCTTATACAAATGTATTTATCTCCCTGTGCTCCCATACAGCTAAATGTATGCGGCCATTTCTTTTGGTCAGATGTCATAACTGACATTTTAATCTGAAAGCAAAATCCTATACATGTCAGAAAACAACCTGAATATGAGACATGGTGGTGGCAGAATAATGCTGTTGGGATCTATTCTTCAGGGAAGGTGGTCCAAAGGTTTAATAAAGATTTTATGTTTCAAGGCCAGGGGGTGTAAGAAACCTTTTATAAAATATATTTATTGCAGTGTAATATACAGGAAATTAAATTTAAAAAAAATATTTGGAAGCTGTGTAAAGGTAAAACATAAATGGTTTTTTTTTCTCCCCTAGTTAAATCAATATTGCAGATTTACAGGTTTACTATGTCTAAATTAATTGGGTGATATTAAGTTAATATCAAGGCGGTGATTGTCCTGCAGGACCTTCAGGGCCTACTAGGGGGACACAACCCCATAGCTGCAGACCTCTGGCCATCCTATTGGTTAATAAAGCAGACATAAAAGCTAATAAAATGTGCGATAAAGGAATGGTTTTAGAAATACAAGGTTTTCATTCAAAAGCAAACACTTCCTGATCTACTATGAATTATGCATTTCACAAAGATCAATAAAATCTTCATTGCTCCAAAAAAGCAAAGAACAAAAACATTCTTCTTTGCCAATTTTGGCTTTATTTATAAGAATTCCCCCCTTTGTTACTACTGTTCAGGAGTCAAAGTAGATTTAAATTCAAAGGGTTTTAGATACAAAAAAAATACAGAGAGAACCTACATAATTGCCTTGTAATGGCATGGCAATCCAGACCTAAATTGAAGAATTTGCTAGCTAAAATGTTGAGATATTCAAAAGAATTAGAGAAGATGTTTTAATGACAATACAAGGAAACCTTTACATAACTTTTTAACTGATAGAAACAATAACAATGAAAGATAAATATTCAAAGATCTATCTACTTTTTCACCTGGCTCTTTATCAAAAAATAAACAGTATGCAATAAAATATTTTATTTGTATATAATTTAGGGATTCCTTTTGGTAGAAATTAAAGAAGGTCACTTATTGTGAGCTAGAAGAAATAAAATATTGATAGTAAGGGGATTTTTACTTTTGGCAGAGGATGATCAGCCCAATTTAGTTTATTACGTAGCAAGATCAGGAAGAGCCATACTGCTGAGAGCGAACCATCAGAGTGGATGGCGAAGTGCAAATTTGGAGTTACGAGCGTGCAGAGACGCATTTCTGCACAAGCACAGCTAGAAGAGCAGAGTTTGTCAGAGTTGAGCGTGCAGTACAGGACAATTCTGGGTTATTTTCTAAGACCATGCCGCTGCTGCCATGGTCCATGTGTGGTCATGCAGAATGTGCAGCGCTGCACGCAGGTGGGAATCAGGATCAAACCAGACGCAGCAGCAGGGCTGATACTGCTTAGTAGATTACAGCACTATGATGCATTTTAAACGTCTGACCAACGACCCGCTAATTTTGATTTATTCTCGTCTTGTTGACCAAAACTCAAACCTATGACTAGTCCTGTTTTAGTCATTTTCATTATTGTCCTGAAAAAAAGGAGCATCAACTAAATGATTTCATCATCATTACTGCAACATGAAGAATTGACTGAGAAATTTAGTCATACTCTTGCTAACTATAATGTGACCAAAACCGAGTGCCTCTGCACTTTAAAATTTGTATTTTGTTAAATTATTGTTGTATTGTAATTTCTATAAACTTTCCAGCACTAATATTAAAATAGAAGGTGACTAAAATGTCCACCTTACTTTTAAATGTTTTATTTTTTTTAAATATTGGCCCATCCAGAAACACTAAATACGTAGTGAAGGGGTTTGGTAACCTGACTCCGCCAGATGGATTTGCTCCGCATATCCATCTGGAAACCTTCCATTGAAGTAATTTTGGGAAGGGGCGAAAATACTGGTTAGCTGATTGGCCTATGTTGGTGCTAGACGGGCCAAATAAACCAATCAGATCAACGAAGCATATGACGTACTAACAGAGCGACGACGAAAACAGAAAACAGAACCACAAGCCAGGCTACTCTTTCCGAAACCAGTCGGGAGAAGAGCAAAAACATCTTTTCCTCTGAGAAAGCCT
>NW_015150498.1:517944-554656 GCF_000732505.1 Cyprinodon variegatus | reverse complement strand
TCTTTAGACTGAACTGTCGCGCTTCTCGTTGCGTCACACCTCAACCCGCCTCAAAGCCAACGCTGATTGGACGTTCCTTTGGTGAAAGGCTCCAAATTTTCTTTAACGCAGAGGCTCCAGACTGATCTGCGAGTGAAACCTTGAAAGCTCACTAGATCAGGATGGTCTCACGAGGCTAGGGGTTTGGTGTTGTACCAATACTAATTCAAAATTGTGTAAAGGAGTATAAATACTTTGAAAGGCACAATAAATATAATATACCTGTCAAGACGGATCTTCTTTCTTGCAATAGCTTCTTTAAAACGTCTTTTTCCATCCTTAAAAACAAAGAAAAACTTCAATAAATGCAGACAAAAGCTATTCCCACCAGTGAATTTTTGATAAAGTAGCAGAATAAGGTCTTTATGAGTTATAAATACACCTCTAAAAACCTACCACAGGCTCGGGGCGTAGGTGTGGCAGCGTGCAAGGCTTCCTATCTCTGTCCAGCACCTCAAAGGTCATAAAAGCACTGTTGATATGCCGCAGAGGTTCTCCACCCTGATAGGCCTCAGCACAAACTCCCACCTCCATGCTACGGCACAGGATGTGTAGCAAAAATACTTTTTTTTTTTTTCAGACATTCAAACACACACCAAGTGCACACACACAAATTTGAAGAATGAAATCAGATGCAGAGCAATTTTTCTGTTTGCAGTAAAGTACTTATAACAAGAATTCTAATCAGGCTTTGCTTTACAAGATCTCTTAGATAATGTGACCCACCTATGTTTAAAGGCGTTGTTAACAATAGCTTTCAGCACGAGCCGGTCTCCAATGTGAGACGGTCCCCGAAAATGGAACATGTCTATGGTCCTCAGGGTAGGATGGGCATTACACAATCGACTGAATAAGAACATGGAAAAGGAAAACATGCATATCAGCCACTTGTAAAATACTGAACATTTCATCTTGAGGGGAAACACTTATTTACTGGTTTGATGAGAGTTTAACTTGGAAATCTGTAAGCTCTGTGATCTTCATGCAGCTAAAAGCAATAATGGTTATTTGTGATTTATTCAATTAAAAACAGGGATGTAATATATATGGCCTCTGCAACACTGAATTACATAAATTTGACACAATGGATCTCAGTGACAACCAAGACCAATATGCATTGTGTAATAAAATTATTTTCAGTGCTTCAATTTTTTTTTGTTTTTTAGGTTTTTCTAATGATTATCGGAACAAGCAAGGAGCTTTTTTGAAAAAAAAAAAACATTAGATTTTGTACACAAGGTGAGAAAACACTGTAAGCATGTAGAGATTTCTTCATCTGTAAGGCACGATAGCAGTACCATCATGGATTGGGCTTGTGTTGTCTAAAGACGAAGATTGCTTGTTATACTTATTTAAATTATGAGATCTGATTCATCCAAATGAGTTCTACAGTAGGTTCTCTTAGCATGGATTAAAGAAAGGGTAAACTAAACAAGAAAGCAATAACTCTGGGAAGGCAAGTTGCTTAAGTTATGTCTTTTTTCATGCTGGATTTCAAGCAGCTCTTTATTTATAATGATTAATCCTCCTGGCTGATCATCAGAAAGCGTCTTTTGGAGTTTTTTTTTTCAAAATGAAGTCACATGTTGATAGAAATTTTTGAATAATGGATGATGCATAGGCTAAACTTTTTTTAAGCGTACCACATTTTTTCAAGAATGTCTGGGGTGGTTGCAAACCCAACACTTTTTTTAAAGCAAATTTAGCTTCATTTGATTTTCCTTTTTGTTTTCTGTATAATGGTACAGCTCAAGCAGGTAATGAACGTGTTAATTTAAAAAAAAAAGTACTCTTCTGGAAAGTTCGGCATGAATTTGGCATGAAACTCATGCTCTCCATAATCTTTTCTCACAAACCTCCAAGGTTCTTACAGAAGAGATATTAAAATGTAAATGTGCGCTGCAAAGTAAGTAATTTCCAAAAGCATGTGGAATTTGAAAAAGTTGAAAGGGTATGGATATCTTTACAAGTCATTCTATAAGTGAAGTACTAGCAGAGAAAGAAATGCATACCTTGCTGCTATTGTTGCCACATTCTCCATCCAGGCCATGATCTGGCCTCCAAAAGTGCTGACCTGATGGTTGGCATGGGGTGGAAGCACCAGCTCCACACTCTCCACTCGTGTCTTCTCAGCTGGCACAGCATCGTCATACTCCTGACATTCTCCTGATGAAAAAGCAAGAAGGAAGACGTAATCTCTCTGCCTTCAGAGTGCCGTGTGTTCTCAAACCTTTTGTTTGTACCCAGCTGAGCGGTGCTGCTGCTCAGCAGGTCTGTGATAATCTCAGCGTGGATGAGCCGCATCCTCCGCCGCTCTGCTGCAAGGCTGTACTCCATCTGCTCCATTTGTGTACGAGGAATCACCTGCTTGAGCTGTACCTTTACACGGAAAACAAAAAGGAAAATCAAATCAGCTAAATTTGCTTTAGCAAAATGTCTGGTTTGCACAAGATTATTTCCACCCTTGCTCCATTACCTTTCCAGCTTCAGTTCGTCTGGAAACAAAGGTGGCAAAGGCATGGCAAACTTTCCACTGTCTGTCAGTGTAGAGGTCCTCACAAGTCACCAGTATCCCCACCTTAAATTTAAGCACATTTATTACCTTTTTATGTAGAATTATGCTTATACACCTCAGGTATTATTAACCAAACCAAACCCTCAGGGGGGACATCCACCCACCTCCATGCTAGACGTGAAGGCTCTGTTGACCTTTGCAATGATATTGACAACCTGCCCAATTCTGGAGGAGACAGACATGGACATTCTGTACTATCAACATGATTATACTCAACACAGATGAGCCCTCTCTACCCCTAGATGTAATATCTAGCCAACAAGTAAATCACTGCCTATAAATAAAAAAAAATTTGTAATTGCAAAAATTTAAGCACAGGATGAAGCATATTATGTTATTTTTTGAAGAAGCTTAATCATTGAACATGATTTATTAAAAATAGAAAACATTGGTTTTACGGTTGATAATATCTTACCCTATGGTGTGTTCAAAGTGGATGTCATCAACAGAAGCAGTGACACAGGAACATCCTGCATGTCTTTCAGCTGGGAAAGGATTAAAACAAAGTTCAGAAGAGTTTTTATTCACTTTACGCATTCATCTAAATCTGAAAATGGCCCAGAAGTAAAACATGTTTTACTAGAGTTTGAACTTTTATGGTTTATAGTTGAATGAACTAAAAAAACTGAAACACACATAATATAATGTAACATGCCTCCAAAGTAATGGACTCAATCCAAGTTGGATATACACCTTATATTTTCCTCTGTTTTTCACATGTAGGTAAAAATGCACATCAGTTTGTGCACTGAGGAGCAGAAAACGCATGTGAATGCATGTGAATTTTCAGAGGTTCATTTTTTTCATCAATGCTCGTGGATTAGCAGATTCTTCCAGACAAGTCAGGTGTTATGCTGAACAAGGTTTAGAAATGCAAACATCTCCATAGAAATGTAAGGTTGCACAGTTACAAAACTGTGGAACAATGGCAGCTTTGGCACAGCAGGGGGACGTCACTGAAAAAGGTCAGAGGAAAGTTTGGAGAATATTCAAAGATCAGAGTTATTACCCTGGATATTAGATTCGCCAACACTGAAGCTGAACAAGTCACAACAAATCACAATTTTCAGAGAGGAGTCGAATTCTAAATGTTATCAAAGCTATAGACTAAACTCATATGCTATAAGGGCTCCATCTGTAAATGAAATTTCTTTGTGAATTGAAAGTGTTTCATTCAACACATGAGAAAAATTTGTGATGTTTATATCTGTCTCCCCCATGTATTGGCATCTTGGCCTGATTCAACTTATGGTCCCTCTATACCGTGACATAGTAGATTTAGATTTTATATAGTAGATTTAATTTAATTTAATATAGTTATACGATTGTGGGAAAAAAACATATCTGATGGTTTGAACATGTAAATGTAGGATACTAGACTTTACTAAGATTAAAACTTATCCAATATTCAACATATAACATATAATATAATTATTGATTTGATCATGTCTGACCCTGACTGCATATTATATTACATGAAAGGGAAGAGGTTAATGTCATTGTTTTGATATTCTTTGTGGTGTTCAAGATTTTTAGTATTTAAATTGTACTATGTAAGAGGTTTTGTAATCTTCCTTCCTACCTGATAAACAGGCTGTGGAGTCCATCCACTTCAGCAGCTGTCCAACACTCAGCTCCCCGCAGTGATTGGCATGGCAGGGCAGCACAATCTGGCTCATCTGCACCTCAGTGGGGTTTCTGTACACTTCCCCACTCTCTTGGATAAACTGGGGTTCCAGCATAATGTCTGCATCTTCCTCCTCTGATGTCATTACTACACAAAAACATAGAGAAACATAGCACTGTCCACCTGGTTGAATTCACTTACAATGTATATTTAAATCATCTGAATCTTTTAACATTTTTAATGTAGAAACAAAGATTATGATGGATTCTTGGATTGTATGTGATTCCCCACTTATTGTGAAGCCAAAGGAAACATACAGAGGTGTAGTTGCCCCTTTTACTTTAAAACCCTTTAAACAAAATATAGTGCAAACAACTGCCTTTATAAGTCACCCAATTTTTTATTATCTAATCTCAGGTATTCTCACAGTAAACCTGGTTACTCTGGAGGAGCTACAGGGATCCTCAGCTTAGGAGTGACTTCCTCAAATCCTGCCTTTACAAAAGACTGACAAGGAGAAATCCACACTATCTACCTGTCATGCAGGATGCATGGACACATCAAACATGGTGGTGCCACTATTATGCTGTGTTGATGTTTTACTTCATTGGGGGAGAGCAGCTGGTTTTCTTGAGAAAAAAAGCTTTGAACAAATTTGACTGTAAGATCTGATTGAATCGTCTCTGTAAAGTGCCATAATATGATTTGTGTTGTCAGTTGGTGCTACATAAACAAACCTAACGGAATTGAGAAAGGTATCTCTACCTGTTAACTCAAGTGGACAGAATATAAATATATACAATACTTTTTCATATCCATAAAGAATTCCAAAAAAAGGAAACTAAAAACAATCCACTGGACTCTCTCTGAGTCCTAAAACTTGGAAACAAAGTCCAGTGGATTGTTTTTACTTTTGCTTTTTTGGAATGACTATGACCCAGATCACTGAGAACCTTGACCAGCATATCCATAAAGTACACATATTTGGGGATGCAATGTTATAAAATGTGAAAAACTTAAAGCAATACATGAATACTTGTTACTCCTTTGTATGATGGTGGTATACATTACAAAAGCAAGTTAATATAATATAATAGAAAGTACAGTATGCTTTTATAGCCTAATAAAAAAAAGAAAAAATACAAGTAGTTGTTCTGCTACATCTGAGATCCCCACATTCTCCAACCAACTCAGGACTTTCAATAATCTACAGATAATCTGCACATAAGCTTCACCAAATGCGCCCAATCTGATCTGAGCCTTGAAATGTTATGTAATTACAGTTGTTTTCAAGATGTAGCTATATACTCACAGACTTGTTTTATTATTATTATCATTATTACAAGCAGGGGCACGTCCCGTTTAGTGCAGCAGACAAACTATTTAAGGACATGCAGATAAAAGCGGTCTTGTACTGCTGGACAGAGCGACACACAGTCACCTGTCACAGCATTTTTGGCATTCATTCCCAAGTCAAAAAAACATTAACAACAAACTTCTTAAGGCGCTTCTTAGGTTTTATAATCGCAATATAACGCATCAGATCGGACCTTTTAAGAGAAAAACAAAGAAATGGCTTACTCAATAAAAAAAAAAAACCCGCTGAAGTCCAATGACAGCCAACAGACGTTTCCTTAGAGGAGATCAAACCGAAGCATGTTTCTATAAGCAGGCGCTCAATCTGCCCAAACAGAGCGACAGAAGACGCAAACAAGCCGCTCTGGTTTAATGAAGAAGTTTAGAGGGGAGGGGGAGGCAGGGACACCACCCCCTGAATGCTTTCTGCACTTTATTTTTTAAGGTGGAACTAAGGAGTCTCTCTTTTAAAACACCTTACATGCAGAGGCGTAGCCAGAATTTTTTTAATAGGGGTGGCCAGTCAATGACCAATGTAAACTGAGCGGTGGCCGAAAGCGGATAGGGACCAGAACCTTAGGGTCAATCTAAACTGGAACGAGCACAACATACATATCTTTTAAAGAAAGACAAACTATACTTTTCTATAGCCTTTTGATTAAAAATAGATGCATATATTTAAACATCCATGCTGTCTAAATAAATGGTATAGTGGACAAAATCTTTTCCATTGTCATTACTTACCTTCTTTTATCAAAACATTTTCTGCATAACATTAATATTACATGTAATAATATCTACATTAAATGGATTTTTTTTATTATTAATAAAGTAGTTATTTATCTATGATTTAACTGAAAACTCCTTGATGACTTGTAGAGACACATAATTTTCTCTTTACCAAATATAACACAAAATTAGGGTTTTAAAATATTAAAGTAGGCTATGTCTAAATAAAAGTATGTCTGTCTGATTCTGATTAAAAGAGCATGAATTCTGTATTTATCAACTATAATGTTAGTATTTTGATGTGCAATTAACCACAGCGTTTTGGCTGTCAAATAACTATTAATATATGAAAAAGTTTGAACATTCTTCTTGATAGTATTACTGCTGCCACCATCTGTATTAGAGAGCAAAAAAAGAATGGTAGGGGTGGCCACAGGGGTGGCCAATGATTGGCTAAGGGTTACCATGGCCACCTTTGACCCCCCCATCTAGCTCCGCCCCTTCTTACATGAATGGCCATAATAATAATTAATGTAAAACTACCACTATAGTTATTCATATGACACTTTAAATAAAATTTTACCTTTAGTTCAATCTTTGAGAGTAAAAAAACACAGTTGCAGCTGTGATTCAATATGCAAATCACCCTGCATAGGAAACAGCACAGACAACATATCTGCATTTTAAATGCGCTGGCAGCATGCAACTAAACAAGACAAGGCACCACTTCCCACTGTGTTGCGTCACCTTCAAACACTGGTTGGAAGTGTTTTGGAGATAAAGGCACCAGTCGGGTTAGTGTGAAAACATTTAACCATCCTTGTCTGGACTCAGTTAAATGTCTGGTGTTGTGTTTTTTTGCAACAAATAATAACAGATCTGTCCTTTTGGTGCAGTAACTAAACACACAATGGTTTTTTTTTTTTTTTTTTTTTTTTTTAGTACCAGTAATAAGTCAGATTTAATTTTTTTTAAATGAGCAACTCTAGCTTAAAGGTGCAGATGTTTAACACCTAATACTATACCCTCACACTCCTGCAACTATCATAAACCATACGTTTTCTTCCATATTTAGCCTTGGAGATAAAGCATCAGAAGGTAATTTTCATTCTGCTTTAATGACCAGAAGCAGATGAAAGAAAGCGATCACATCCCACAGAAAATAAAATTATTTTTGAATATTGAAAACTATTTTTCTCTGCATGGCTGTGTTCTTAGTTGTCTCTGTGATAGTGATGTTAAAATTGTCCTTTTCTGTAGTTTTACTGAGCGTATTTCTTTTGCATTTGAAAGGGTAAAGGAATAAATGTACTTTAAGTATGTGTTTTTGGGGGGGCTGTGTGGGTCACTGAGCAACAGAGGTCTGCCCCTCCCCCACATGTTGCTGTGCACCCCTTGTAGGAAAAAAAAAAGTTCCTTTATTTTGTGCTTGCATTCATTAGATTAGGCTGTATATAAATAATTTTGACTATCAGTAGATCAGATAGCAGATGTTATAACATTGATAATCAATATAATAGATTATCTTATTTGAAGCCAGTAAAAAACAGAAAGGAAAATCATTTGATTGTTATGTTTGGTTCTCTATTTTATGAAATCTCCAATTGTTTTGTAAATTATATTTAAATTACCTCCTGCTCAATGTTTATATATGTAACAAGACACATTTTTAAAAACAAAAACATCTAATTTTGGTAAATAATTATTCAAAAATTGAGCAAAAAAATAGAATAGTCAGCTTGCAGTGAATGATGGAGCTATTAACTACGGAAAAAGTACATTTGTTCCTTAAATATTGCTCATTCATATTGAAGCAATGGACGTCAGACGTGCAAAAGAGGGCGGGTCTTAATATGATTGCTGGTTTCTCATTGACTGCCGGTCCTGCTGCTCACCGTAGCTCCTCCCCTTCGCCCAGACAAGGCTCGGTTGAGTCGTTGGATCGAGGAGGAGTGCGGTTGGCGGCCGCGATGGTCTGACAGATGAAATAGCGAAAAAAAGAAAGAGAAGGCGGGCGTCCTCCCACACAAAACAATGTTCCCTAAAGGCAAAGGCACCCCGGTGCCATCGGACAGCCAAGCGCGAGAAAAGTAAGCCGAGAAACGTTCATTTATTCCGTCTTTTATTTCCGCCTCTTAAGTTGCTTTGTGTTGTTTGCTGGATACAGGCTAGCAAGAGGCGATTTCCTCCTACCGAGAAAGGAATTGAATGAACCGCCTTGTCTGCTCGCCATTCCTCCTCCGAGCTGCGTTTCTTATATCTTTAGCTTTTTTTTTTTTTCGCTCTTCTTGTTCCGCGTACAAAGCGCGCTCTGCTTATGTTTTAAGCTAAGCTCTAAAACGTTTTCGGGCTTGTCTGAAACGGTGAAGGAGAAACAATAACATCGCGGCGCTACAGTGCATTGTTTTCTCTATAGGCTTCGCTTTCATTCCCCTCAGCCCCCCCATCAGTGCCACCAACACACCAGCTACCACACAGCATTTGAAGCTGTTAAAGATATAGTTTATCTACCAGCTACGTAACATGAAATGCTAACCTTCAACAGGCTTGGCTAGTTTTCCAGTCCCCATTTAATTTTTGGCTTGAGCTATTTGGCAGCCATTGTTCACAGGGCCTGGAGGCGACTTTGCTCACCCACTCTTCATTTTACAGGAAGAAATCACCTTATAGCTTTATGGTTTTATATACATATGGTTATAAAACTAAGTCACAAATTATTTTCACTTTTCATTTCCTTCCCCATACAGGTTGGCTCTATATGTCTATGAATATTTGTTACACATAGGAGCACAGAAGTCTGCACAGACCTTTTTATCAGAGGTATGTGGAATTTATTATTTTTTTAGGTTAAAACACTTTAAAATATACTTTTACTTGATAATAATTTAACTATATGAAATTCTGTCTGTCATAGATCCGATGGGAGAAAAATATAACCCTTGGAGAGCCCCCTGGATTCCTACATTCCTGGTGGTGGTGAGTCTCATTTCATCATAATGTAATACAATGACCAAAGCTTATTCATGTTGTTTCTGTTGCTTCATGACCCCCCCTCTCTTTTCTACAGTGTTTTCTGGGACCTGTATTGTGCTGCACCAGAGAGGAGAGAGACATGTGACCACTCCAGTGAAGCAAAGGCCTTCCACGACTATGTGAGTAGTGATCACATGTAGCTCTTTCTGAAGAGATATTCCCTTCTTTTATATGTTTATCAATCAATTTGACTGAAATTGAGCTCTTTTTTTAACAAATTGGTTGATTTAAGTATAAAAATCTGTACATCAGTTTTTCCCCCAATATTTGTTATGTATTAGATTTACTGTTTTAATTATAAATGCATCATTCAACATATTTTTCCTTAGTTTCACTATAAGCACATAAGGTTTTGGTGCCTCCGTTGGAAAAATCCTTTTCTGTTGGATTCAAAGCAAGTGCCCCTATCAAATAACCTGCTTATTATATTTTATTTTATTGTTATAGTCCACCAAAAATTAAAATTAAGTCAAAATCAGACCTTAATTGAAAACTAGAGTTGTGGATTATCTGGGAAAAGCCTGATTCCTCCATCACTTATTTTTCTAGTATAATATAATTTAAACGTGCAGCTTTTCTATTTCTTGTGATCCTAAAACAACATGGGATCATGACCGTGATACAGCTGCGGCACAGGATAACCAGTCACTTGTGGGCAGTACTGGTCAGGTGCAGGATTAAAAATCTTTCCTTCATGCTGATCAGTTTTAGATACGTTTACATATTATTGTAGATGATTGTTATATTGTGTTCTGCACTGTGTGCTTAATAAACTAAAGTAGCTTGGACTGATTTTTAAATCTGCCGGTGGGCAAACCATGAGTATCCCAGGCTTCTGGGAAAATGAAGCTGATGTCAGCATTTCCTGAGTCAGACCTGTCGAGTGTTCTCCCCAATAATCCCCATCTCCGCTGTGGAGGGAGGGAAATGGTTTAGACACAATATTAGAATATTTCTGCACACGGCTTCATTTTTGTTTTAATAACTGTCTTTGGCTGCCTGTTAGTCTGTCATCTCAAGTACATGTTGTAACATAGTGCTTGCAGAGTCATGATTCTAATGGATCTGAAAGAGTGGTAGTTGCAGATCTATGTGCTCCTTTTATGAGAAGTCACTCACAACTTGCACCTAATTTGGTTGTACATTGCAACATGATCATATTTGCATAGATGGGCGGGGGGGGGTGCATGTTGATAATTATGCTATTTTGGAGATTCAAGGGCAGGTGCCTTTATTTGCTGCTGTATTTCCTGCTTTAAACCTACTAAATAAAGGGTCATCTAAAAAGAGTGTTGTGCAGATTAAAGAAACTGTACCTCTGTCACATATTTGTTTCCTCCTAGACAAATTAAAAAGTATGATCTAATAAGTAAAATTAGATAATTTGTCAAAATGATTTTAGAAAGAACATAAGGGTTCAAGAGTTGGTTTCAACTCTGTTCAGATTACATTTATCCACTGGCTTGTTATTTTTTTATTTTTTTTTTGTTAACATGTCTGCATCACTTTTAAATTGCAACGTCCCAACACAAGATTAGAACCATTAAATGTTGTAGTTTCTCTGCCAAGCCTTCAGTAGCTGATATTTAAAGTGCATGAGTAAGCATGCTTAAAATGGCACACTGCTAAACTAAATACTTTTTACATGCTGAAGATTATTTGTTAGAGGTAGAACTGTCTAATCCAGTTAAACGTGTATCTCCTATTATCCCCCTATTATATTTAGCAGTTTTTTTTTAAATATTGTTAAACATAAAAATATTGCAATTAAAGCTTCTGTTTAGAGTTAATGGACTCAAAAGAGTGAGAGCTTTCTGTTTAATGCATTTAATCAACAAGGGGGAATAAATCACATTCTCTTAGCTTCTTCCCTGCTGTTTACTCCTCAGAGCCTGTTAAAGAGAAACTGTCTGGTTTTGATAGCGTCTGGTTAGATTACAGCATCTGTACAAAACCTCATGTCAATGTTTATATGTTAAAATATGGGTAATGTTTCAATTTTAAAGTTAAAACACGACATGAGTGTTTTTTATTTTATTTACCTTCTATGCAGTCTTTATGAAAATACTGCTTTTATTTTGAAGGATTATCTTTTTGTTATTGTTTGAATATTAAAAAAGATTGTGCTGTCTTTTAGCATTGCCTCGTTTTAAGCAGGGTAATCGATGATGAACTGCTAGTTACAAGTCAAAATGTCAGTTTATACCGAAGAAACTGGTTGAGAAAGGAGCAGTAAAGACAAGAAAATTTGCAGAAAAATGTATCTTTGGAGAGAACGGTGAGGTTTATTCCCAGCATTTACAACTTGAAGACAGGTGCTTTTAGGAAAAAAAAAATCTAAATGGTAATGATTCACCTGTCAGAACTGAGGGTAACAATTTGTTTAGTTGCAATGTTGTCACAATAGATGACTATTCTATTTATTTTTTTTGTTAGGTTGTAGGTTTATTTTTAGTGCTTTTAAATCATGGAAATATTGTGTTCGGCCAATACTCTAGCCCTCGGCAGCAGTCACAATTGCTTATGTGGCCTTTTGGGAAGAATAATTGCCCACCCCTGGTGCAAACCTTTAGCTTGCTTCCTTTGCTTTGACCGAGACTATTTTCTTCTCCTGGAAAACATTAGGCAAATGAAGGAGCGGTAAAACGGTGTGCTGCTGAGGAGTGGAGCTTAGAGAGTTCCTGTAGCCTGAGATCTTTCTCACATCTTGTGGTTGGCCTCTGCTCTATGCTGTCTCTTTATGATTATTAGAGGTCAGTCGAGTATGAGTTTGTGTGTCTGTGTGTGTGGACAGTACTAGTCCTTGGACCCTTGCCTTTGTCTTGGAGTGGGGGAGGTGAGCGTCTTTCTGTTAGCCAGCAGTGCTCGTAAAGCCTGGGCATATTCACTCAGGGTCTGCCGAACGCTCCCTGAGGGCTCGGTCGCCATGGTGCAGCTGCTGATTGATGGCTGTCACCGAGCTGAGGGCAGATTGGAAAAGAAGGAATAGGGAGTGGCATTGTGGCATATGCCCAGCATCCAACACAGCGGAGGAGCCGAGGGAATAAAAAGGGGTTGGGGGTTGGTGGGGAGATGAGTATAAGAGGAGAGCTGCTGTAAGGAACTATACAGGGAGGAACAGCATCCAGCCAGAATCCAGACCAGGTTTTATGATGTTGATTGATGGTTAAACATTTACAAGCTACGCATACAAGCTGGTTTCCTTTGAGTGTTGGTTCCAGTGGAAGAAGTGAGACGGTTAGGGGAGCGTGAGCTGAGGAGTCAGAAGTTGGGTGGTCTCTGCGGTGGCTGAAACACCTACATTTCTCCCTCATCCACCTTAAAATGGTAGACTTTTCTTCTGTTCGTCTATCTTCCCTTGCTACTCAAGACAACCTTTTGGTCATTCCCGCACTCTTGCGTTTCGTTCCTCCTCCCCCATGCTTGTTTGCTGATACAACCCCTTTGTTGTTGGAAAAGGAGCACCATCACATCCGCCACCATTGCCCCCGTGTGACCTCCTTCTGTGATCCAAGGTTTTATTCGCCTGAGATCACTCAAGAGTTTTATTTTTTTTAAGTTCACACGTGTACATGTGCTGAATCATGACTTGGGCTGGAGGCCTAGTCTGCTACAGAAGGTGGTTGTAAGGAAGGCCCCAGACAAGGAGGGCTCAGCCTCAGGCCAGGCTAAGACATCTGCCTTTTTCTGCTAGCAGAAAGCCTGTGGAGAGACGAAGCTCATTTAAAAGGCGAGCAGCGTCAATCTGTGTGTGACGGTCCACCCAGCACAGCTGTGGGCTATAAAAGCATGTGATAAAGATCTAGCAAAGCATGCCTGGAACTCACCCTGCACATGGCTGTTTAAGTTTGGTTAATGCTCCTCTACAGCAGGATTTTAAACATTTGCATGATGTAATCATTTGGTTATGGGGTTAAATTTAATCTTTACAGGAACATACTGCTTTAGGCTAGAGGAAGGTTTCCGTCACAGTTTCCAGAAGGGGGATGTATCTGCATAAAAAGCAGCCACAATGTAAATTTCCCTTTATCTATATGAAAGGCTGCCTCCACTATTGTTTGGCTTTGTGTTAAAGACTCTGATTCCAGAAAGAAGAACTATTGGCCAAGTCTAAGTACCTGTGCTGGTAGTAAAGCTGTAGGGTGTCTCCCATAGTGCTTATTGCAAGATCAGTGTGGGATACAATGCAATCATACAGAAATGCTCTGTAAATCCAAAATATTTTTGTCCAGCTGGATGGATATGCATAAAGCTGAAGTATACTTTTAGCAGCTGAGAAACTAGCAATTACAGAAAGGGGTAAAAGATCTCTGAAACTGTTGGAAAAAGAGTGGGAAAATCATCATAGTATTGTTATTGCCATTTTCAGCAACAGTATTGAAATTCTTGACTAAGACGTCTTTTCCACTGGCCAAAAAACAGTTTATACCTGGGAACAATCAGTTTTTAGCTGCAGTCGGTACAACTCTCTGACCCAGGACGACCCGGGCCAGACGACTCGGCAAATTAGGGTTCGGAATTGATAAGACTGTCACGATTCCTTTATTGATTCTGTAAAACGATTCAATTCCTTATCGATTCTCTCATGGATTCTGTGAAACACAGAATTTGGTAAGTGCTCGGTGACACTCATCTCCCCCTGATTTAAATAAACGAGCGTCACCCTTCTCTCGCTCCGTAGCATGTTTCATTACATCCATTGCAATAGCTAGAATCATGTAAGAATCCCAGCTACCAGTAGTTCTAATTAAACATGCTAGCAATGGAGGGCTGGATTCAAGAGAAAGGCACACTCCCTTAATAACCCCAAAGAGAGGTAAGAAATTGATTTATTTCCAGAAATGCCACACAATTTATTAGGAACCACATTAAGCACAGCCAGTGATATAAAACTAGCTACTTACCACCAGAGTTGCCTTCCATACTGGTCGTAACTTTAGCTTCTTAAGCATCAAAAACACGGCATTCGTTAAAATGTATGCCATGTTGTGTGCGCAGGTCTTTCTGCATGTTGGATGGATTTCCTCCCGTGGATGTAATTGACACTTTGCAATGATTGCAAAGCACCTTGTTGCCATCTTTCTCTTCCTTAAAATGAAACCAAACTTTCAATCGCTTTGATTTGCTTTTCTAGACTGGAGCCTGGTCACGTCGTACTTGCTTACTGAATGCCGTTTGCGTAACTTGCGTAAGAAAACGTGACGTAAATCGTGCCTCCCTAGGCTCTGGTGCTGTCTGGAGTTGTTAAGAGAACCGTTAAACGAGCTGCCAAGCTGTGCCATGGAATTGGAACACACGGAACCAGTTCTGAACAGGCACCGGTTTTAGATTCCCATCCCTAGTGCAAATGACCCGGGTTAAATTCACCCTTAAATGGCTCAGCTTCAATCAGCTTACAGTGGAAACATCAGACCCAGTCGACCCGCTAATTTGTGTGATACCATTGGGCACAATGAATGGATGCCAACACACTGCGCCAGTCATGTCTTATTTAACAAGCCAAAATAACTCTGCTTACATTTGATAAACATGGCACATCACTAGTTAGAGGGATTAGGACAGACAAAAGAACCAAACAATACAGCACACCTACTATGCAGAAGCTCCCTTCCATCTTGATCTCTTATCATTTCCTTTTCCTATATTAAAACAGTTATATTTGTTTTTTATATACGATATATTTATACATTTAGTGACAATCAATTTAAAAACGTTTGCTTTTGGAGGTTAACTGCTTACAAACCATTTGAGAGTCTGTCTATATTTATTTAGAAAAAAACTACAGATTTGTTAGGAAGGCATCAAATAGGCAAAACAAATGTCTGGTTGAGTACTATCGCCATCAACCAATACTGCTCCAGTATTAGCCAGTTTTAAGTTGTCGACTTTGAAAGGAAATAACTAAATCAGTAAATCTTAAATTGGTAGGTCACCCCTTTAAAAATAAACAAAAGCACATAAAAATTAGAATTCTGATCAGGGCTTTGCTTTATTTGGCTTTGCCTTAGTGCCCATGATGGGATTTAAAGAGCGATAAGCTTCATCTTCTTAATTATTTAATTATTTCTATGTCTTGTAAGTGTATTTTATTTTTGCTTGAAAAATAATACAAAATATATATTTAGAAATGACAGAGGCACTCAGTTTCTCGTCTACATTTAAATAGAGTAACGGTGCATTCACATACGCCACTGTTGGTCTGCTCTAACTAGACCAGAGTCCTGTTCCCCCTTACCTTACTGTGTATAAATAAGAACTAGTTTCCTGGTGTATTCGCACTTGTCAACAACATGCACATGGAAGCACACAGATGGCGCACGCAACAGCTGTGCGCAACTCCTGCATGAACACAAAAGAGACACAATGTTGCAGAGTTCCTATAGAAAAAGCTATCACTGAAGGCTAAATGTTTCCCTTATTTGCTCATTATGTATGAAAACAGACTTTGTAAGCATCGGTTAGAAGCTGTAATTTAAAGAAACTCTCCACATCTTTTTAACAGTTGACAGCTGCTACCTTTAATCGACTCGTTCTTTTCTTTCTCTGGGCTCTAATGATTTTACTTGCATGGTTTACGTTTTCTCACGCAAAAATACCGGGATTGTGCAGTCCTTTTCCTTTTCAGCTTCATACCTATTTTAAAGCCAATTCAAGGCTGCTGATGTGTAAAATATAAATAATGTCGAAACATCACGTGTAAATAATCACATTGCAACTCACGTGTCAAACCGCACACATCAAAATAGTACAGATGTGTAGGATGAATCATTTAATGTATTAATGAATAAAAACACTTTATTTCCAGAATTGAATCTCTAGTTGTATTTAACTTCCAATAAAAGGAACTTTTTCCAAATTCTTTGACACTTTATATCATAAAAAGTAACTAGTTACTTTGGCTAGTAACTAGTTACTTTCACTGATTTTGACAAGTTACTTAACTAGTTACTTTTAATAACTTGCCCAACACTGGTAGTAAACATCCTAGCATTACGTGTTCCACTCTCTGTTGCTTGGCAACACTGCAGCCAGCAAGCGGTTGTTCTCCCTCAGCTTGGAGAACTCATTCTCGGACATGTCGCTAAATAAAACAGATAAAAATAGAAAGCCTCAAAATCCACATTGATTGAGCTTCTCTAGACTCAACAGCTTTGCCGTAATAACAGCATAACTATGCAAAACAGAGGGGCAACATTATGAAATGGAAGCGTTCCTCCATTTTTTTGGGATCTGTTCACTGTCCGACGATAGTCACACCTTTGACTTTCTTATAAATTATATTTCACTGCAAGTACAATTTCAAGGACAATTTGAATACAAACCGAACCTAATGGGAAGAAAAGGTCCCAATTTCATCTGGAGAAAGCAAGTGAAGCAAATTCATTTTCTGGTGTGAACACCCCTTAGACAACAACTGTCCCAGTTCAGTTGTTTAGGAGGAGTTAAAACGCTTAAAAGGGAGTTTAATGCCACACATAAGGGGAGAAAGTGTTGCAGCTAGCACACAGATCCATGCACGTCAGTGAGAAGTGAGCTTTTTAGACTCGGCAATAAAGTCCTGTGACAAGGGACTGAACATGAGAGCATTCAGGGCATGAAAACTATGAAATCCTGGAGCCAAACGGCTCATGGTTAGATTTTTGGTAAAATCGAACAGCCCTAATTTGATTCATACTAACATTTAATCTGATAGATAATTCTTCTGTGGAAGATGTTGAGAAATACAGAATGATGCAGAATTTTTGATAATTAATTTGGGTCAGAGTAGTTAATGCCTTTGTGTGGAAATTGCCAGTTAAGTGGATGTAGCCAGGTTAATTAATTGATTTTTGTATTCTAAATATGCAAGTCTAATAAATCAAATATGCTTGACTTTTTTATATCCCCACAAGCTTGTCACTGTAATGTTTTTTAATTATTCTAGCTTGCAATGAGCAGCTCTAGAAGATAATGATCTTATTCAATCTGCTGATCTTTGGGTTATAAGCCTCTTTCCAAGGTTGGTTTTGGCTCGCCTGTCTGCTTTTCTCACTTTCTGTGTTAGCAAAATGAGTCAATTATTTTTAGTCTTGTCTTGTCACTGAAAGCAGCATAGCTGCAACGAGCAGCTATCATGGTGGGGTGGGGGGGGGGGACTCCTGCTGCATAGAGAGGCAGTGCACCACACATGCACCAAGTTAAACTTTACAGAGATTTTATGAACCTATGTAAAACGCTTAAATAAATATAAAATATTATCATTCTTGGTAGTCTGCACACAGTCTACTGATTTTTATTTTTTTCTAATCTTTAAAGCTTAATGAAAAAATCATTATCAAGTCTTTTATATATCTATCCCCTACTGTGTCTGTCTGTACACCTGTCAGACCTCAAAGGTTATATAAACACATTACTGCGCGCCCATGTCAGCTTAACATTTCATGCAGGGTGTAGTCCTAACGCCACCCTTCACTCTGACTGGTCTGATCAGTTTCCACCTTGTGAAACAGGTTCACTTTTATATTTTATGCAGAAGTATTTGTTACATTCTCCACCATGCAACAGTGTCTTGGTTGTGAGTGTGGGTTCTTCCTACATGGTGCAGACTTGGGCATTGGGTCAGAAAGATATTTATTGATTAGTCGATGCAAAGAGGATCCGCTTCACAGGAAGTATTTCAGAATGTTCCTGTCGGATCCTATACCTGACAGAAACAGTAGCTGGGATCCAGACATGATGCACATGCTTGCATGTAGTTTTGCCTGTTCGTGTGCAGGAAGAGGGTTTTTGGAGATAAAGCATGCAGGACATTGCCCACCACTGATGTGTTTCTGCTTCCAACAGTGATGTTTGCATGTGATTGGTTTGCTATTTTTAGCAACATTGAGGCACTGATCAGTGTTAAATAAATCTACATGCTAAATCATGCTTCACATGTCAAGTTAGGATCTTTCTAACCAAGTTGACAAAGATTAGATGTATTTTATTATTGCTTTTTTGATTCAGGCCTTATTTAATAGCATTATATTATTACTTTTTATGATGCATATATTTTCAAAAACGAATTGATGGATTTTAGCGGATGTTGGATAAAAAAAACAAACAAAACTTGCTACAGATGCGCTAAACAGGCTTTTATTAGCATGAGTGTGCACAGCTAGATCTGTTAAAAAGCCTCATAGACAGTAATGCTTCATCTCTGGTGTTTAACCTTTGACTGTTTATACAGATTTTAAGACTTTTTTTTATTTATTTTTTTTAGATTTTTTAAATAGATTTAACCACACTATGATTTCCTTTGAAAAGCTGTGAAAAGATAAGCATTAAAATAGAGATAAGTTTTTCGAGTCATTCTGCAGTTAAAGGTCAGTGGGGAGCAGCCATAAGTTACATTTACACTAACGATTTGCAACTGTGCCGAGAGCGGTCCCAGCACAGTAACCGAGATAACTGTTGCGCTAAATGCCATGCAAACTGAACCAGACCGTGTCAGACACAACCAAACCGCACTAAACTAGTAGTAGTTCAACAGTAGGGCTCGACGCAGTTCAGTTATGGCTCGGCCCTCTGATAACAAAGAGCACATGAGCAGACAGAGTTCATCTCCTTACAGTCAGCTTCCAGTAGTTGGTGGTAATGCACATCAATAAGTTGCTTGCCAATTGCCACAAAATGAAGAAGAAGAAAAAGAAGTGTAAACAACATTTAAAATCTTCTCAACATTACACTTTTTAAAATGGCTTCAAAAGAGCTTGGGATTACACAGAGGTTGGACGGGAAAAAAAACCTAATCACAAAGTTTTCCTTCTAGAGAGCAGTAGTACCATAGACTGTCACTAGAAGGCAAGGAACCGTGCTAGCGTGATGTGTAAACGGTCTTAACGAATCAAGCTCAGCATGGTTATCTGATTGAAGCTTGGTCTGAACTCAGCACTGATCGGTTTTCAGACGGTTGTGTAAATGGGGCTATAGACGTCATGAAACAGGAAATACTTGATTGTTGCAGAGTTACCTTTTCAAACTGTGTTCACAATCTTGTTTATAAGTATGAGTAGCTTTATGTAAATACAGCTCTCTGTGTGTATTACCTAGTGAATTGAATTCCTCACTTTAACTTATATTTCAAGACTGTCCAATGGAAATGTTAGCCTATTGCTCTTTTGGATAAAACAAAAACTCTATTCTGCCTTCCTGTTATCTGATCAAAGTGTGGATCTCTCTTATACCTTAACTGAACCACAGACATGTCTTTTCATGTCATATGAAATGCCTAGTTATGGCATTTTTTTTTTTTAAATCTCTGTGTCTGCAATATTGAAAGTGTCCAACTTTGAGTCTTTACCCTGACAATCCCACACTGGAGGGGATTCTTAGTGTGACTTGGTAAATGTGGCTGCATTAATAGGATGGGGAATTGCATATTTGCATCTCTTGTTTAGGTGAAATGCTATCATTGATTTGGATTCCGAAGTGAGGGGGAAAAGCAGTATTATTGCTGTCTATGTGAGTGTCCTGTGATAGAGGGAACTGACTCTTCTCTGTGGTCTCACTTCTCTCCTCACTGAGGTATTTCACAGGGGCCGCCTGAGCAGATATAATTAGGGAGGGTGCAGCAGTCGATTATAAAAGGAGTGAGTTGGCTATTGACCAGCGGTGTCTGCAGGGCTGTGAGGCTCTACAGTACATCTCAGTGCAACTGTGGATCCTGATGCGTTAATTCTTGTTTAGGTCGTCGCCTGTCTCTATCTGCATGTAACAATCTAAAGTAAAATCGCTTCTCTTGTTGTTCCCTGGAAGCTAAACCCCACAGCTCAGAAGACATTAGCTCATCTCAGATTGCTTCAGCTGCAGGGAAGAAAAACTCAGTCAATTAGGAGCGTGTGACCGAAGCAAATGGCACATTAGTGAATTAGGGCTGCGGTTTGAGCAGGAAATAAGCCCAGCCTGCCCCTGCTGTGCAGCAGCACTTTGGAGCCTCTGACTCAGTGCATCCCTCTGATACTTATCTGATCGTGCTGGATCCCAATCAGCAGGCGCTCAGACCTCAATAAAGAGCCTATCAATACCTTATGGAGGTCTGAGATGGCGACATGTAGGATGGTTCAACTATGCTTAAACAGGAAAAACAGGGAGGAGGTTTATTCGCAGGTTTATGCAGGGGTTGAAGGCAGTGGGCATACATGGAGGTAATGTTTTGTGTTGCTGAAATGCTTAGCTTACATTGTGCAGAACAATAAGAAGCTTTTCATTTTGATGTTTCTCAGAGTGCAGCAGCAGCCCCCAGCCCCGTGATGGGAGGGATGCCTCCTGGTGAGGGTATGCCAGGAGGACCCATGCCCCCAGGCTTTTTCCAAGTAAGTCTGTCACTACTGTTGGACACTCTTAAACTGATTCAAGCACAATTTTTGTTCATCCTAAACTGAATCATTTTGATTCTCCTACTGAGCAGATTTAGCTTCCATTCTCATGCGTTGCTTCAAATTTTTTTTTTTAGTAGTATTGTGGGTTGCAGATTTGATCTATAAACATAAGCGTTCTGCCAGTCTGGACCCCTCCTGAGCTGTAAACAGGCAGGCGTGGCCTGGCTGTTTCCCCTAATGGAGAAATCGAAAGGTGCAGCACCTAGTGTAAATCGATAACTAGAGAATAAAGTCTTTACAGGCACCTGTGTGGAGCCGACTCTCTGGGGAAGCTGTTCATCACATATCCAATAGTTTTCCTCCTTTTTTGTCTTGTTAATTACAAGTGAAAATAATGCAGTGACTTGTTAATATCAGAAGTCGTTTTGATATCTAAATGAGCACACACCCATTCCCACTATCCCTAGCACAAACCAAACGAGGCAGCTCAATTAGCCCCTCTCATTCTGTCAGATCAGCAACATTAGTGCCAAAGTGCTAGTGTTTAGTGTTGTTATAAAGCTAATTGCATAGAGCTTAATTGATGCTGTTAATTCGGAGAAATTAGCACTGATAACACGCTGCATGCAGCAGGCTTCTTTATGCCTTGACTGACAGGCGGAAGAGCCCACATCCTCTCCATCACTGTCTCTTCCTTCTTGTTCAGGGCTATCATTTGCTTGTTCTGCTCTGCTCTGTACATGAAAATGAGCACCCTGTCTTTGATGCGTTGGCACCACGCTTTGGTTCAGTTCTGCTGTCCTCTGCCTTCTAGTAACCTTGCTTATCTCAATGCTCCTTCTTGCACACTCCTTTTCTCATCTGACTCACCCTCCCCACCACCTCCCCCTTCCTCCCCCTTCCTTGCCTCATCATTCTGTGATGCTGCAGGGTCCACCTGGTCCCCAGGGCTCTCCTCACCCTCAGCCTCCTCCCCCTAACAGTATGATGGGACCACACAGTCAGGTAATGCTATAATTCTTCCTTTCGCTCCCTTCTTCATTCTCTCTGGTTTATGCTACCTGCAGTCGTTCTCGGAGCTGAAGCTTCATGCTCAGGGATTTTTTTAAGCTTCAGATGCTTTCAAAAAATTTTTAAATTCTCACATAATTAAATAAAATTAGAGCAATTCTGCCTATTATTATTTAATGAAAAAATCTAATTTAATGTCCTGTTTATGTTTTAGTCCTTCATGTCACCTCGTTTTGCTGGAGGTCCCAGGGGTCCCCCCATGAGGATGCCGAACCAGGTAACATACACACCTCCTCTGTAGTGCAGCCGCCTGGCTGATTTCAAAGACCAGTTCCTTGTGTTTTTTTTGTTTTGTTTTTTTTTTTTTTTAAAGGAAAATACAGGGTTCATGTTCAGCAGCATGCAGAAGTGTGAAAATAATCCAAATTTGATTAATGCAGTTGTCAATTTTTGTTAAATATAGAAGAAAAGAGGGAACGGATATCTGCTCTGCAAGCTTTTTCCTTGTGTAGAATCAGCCTGTGCCTATTATTAATATTAGTGACTATTAATGTAGCTATTTCAAGATGGCAGGTTTTTTTGTGCATACTGCATCCCCCTTTAAACTACAGTTTAACTGCATCTTTGTTTTTGTTTTTTGATAGACTCCTGGTGGGGGACCTGGACCCCATCCCATGTTGCCCAACATGGATCCTACACGACCACAAGGTGCAGATTGTTCCTGCCAAGGCTTTAACACTCACACATCACCCGTTTGCTTTTTTTTCTGTGTTACATCAAAAACTGCCTTTGTTTCTCCAGGTCATCCTAATTTGGGGCCAATGCAGAGAATGAGTGGCCCTCGTGGCATGGGTCCTATGGGGCCCGGCCCTCAGGTAGGCTTTTAATTTCTGCAGAATATGGTGTCTCTGTCCTCATGAATGTGATGCCCTATTTTTGAGGATCCAACCCAAAATGTAATTCTGATGCCATTAGTGACCATCCCTGTGAATGTGTTTATCAAATTTGATCTGAATTTGTTTGAAAAAAGTATTTTGAACATCTGATTGCTTTTTCAGAATTTCGGTGGTGGTATGAGGCCTCCACACAACGCCATGGGTCCTGGCATGCCAGGAGTGAACATGTAAGCTCTTTGTTCTTCTTTACCTTTTGTTGCTTGATTTATTTTGCACAAGTGCCAGAAACGACTGAGGTTTTTCCCCTTTAGGGGTCCGGGGACAGGTCGACCATGGCCCAATCCCAACAACGCCAACACTGTGAGTGCGACTGCGCAACAAAACTCATACATGCAGTTAGAAAAACAATGTTTTAGATGGCTGTTTTTCCTGCTCCTTCTAGTCTGGGATGTAATTGTAGTATTGTGTGTCATAGTTTCCACAGACAGCTGGACATTCAGCAGTAATGGTATTAGGATGATGGGATGATAAATGATGACAGCTCGAGGTGTAGAAAGGGTTTGCTCTCAGTCTGTAATGTCTCTTTCTTCGGTTTCAGATGCCTTATTCCTCACCCTCTCCTGGCGCATATGGGGTGAGGACAGACTCCTAGCTCTTTATACATTTTATACAAAATGGTTGTAATTCTCAGACAAATAGCTGTAATATGTCTCCATCTGGGACTGTTTCTCCAAAGGGGGCATCTGGTGGCGGAGGTCCTCCAGGAACTCCCATCATGCCCAGCCCTGCAGGTTAGACATTCCCCTCCTAAATACTTACCTTTCAACACTTTCTCCTGCATTTATTTTTGAATATAATTGTTATTTTCTCCCCCTCAGACTCAAACAACTCTGGTGACAACTTGTATACTATGATCAACACTGGACCAGGCAACCGAAATAATGTAAGAACATCTTATGTTAATTTAGCAGCTGTGGTGGCTTTTGAACAAGTATTTAAATGGAGAGACCTGCGAATATGACTTGAAACCGACTTATGGATGTGGATATAACAACGCAGTTAATACTAACTTTCACAAAGAAGCTGCTTCAAAGGAAGACCACTGGTGATTGAAAAGAAACAGAGAGCAGACAAAGGGAGGGGAGTCTATAGAACAGAGCTTGGATCGGGTCAAAGAGTCATTTCTGTTATGACAGCATTTGGTAGGTCACTCCACCGTTGTGGAACAATTCATTATATAATCTGGACTGTATTGACCGTGATATATCCACAGCTAGCTGATGATCTTTTGACGACTGGAGTGAATCGAGTCGAAACAAGTCTTTTTCAAGTGCCGTTCCATTTCTAACTTTGAAGGCCAACATCAGAAATGACATAGCCAGTCGGTTGAGCTCTCTTTTAGGGTCATTTAACAACAGACACACTGCCATTTTCTGCACAGTCTGGGAGAACTGCTTGGAGGATGTTGAAGTAGGAGGAGTTGACCCCATTGCAAAAAAAAAGAAAAAAAAAACATGCTCAAAAATAAGTAAAAACATTTTACCCTTAATTTTGGCAAGTACTTTAAACTTTCTATGGAAAGATTAGATATCCCCTTAACCGTCTCAGGCTCAAATTAAGTTTTAGTTGCAGGAAAAATCTGATATTTGGTGAAAGTGATCATATGGGATAGTAATATACAATTCAGACTTTTTTTTGAGAGAGAGAGAGACCTTCACATGCAATGAATTCTGGGATGTTGCAGATTTGCAACAGTGGCGCGGAGTGTTAAATTAACACTGAAGACTGAATCTGATATGAATGTTTATTTGAATGTCACAAACCAAAAATTAACAAAACAAAATTCGAAGGAAAAAAAAAATTATCTCACAAAATTAGAGACAACTTTTTCAAACACTTTTTCTCCACCGACATCTCAAAACCTCTTGAGAAGGCCGTTTCTGTTAAACTGTTGCTCAAAATATAGGCAAACTAGTAGATAAAGCATGTAGCATCCATTGGTACCTGTTTGAGCACATGTTGCGAATCCACAACATTGAAATCGAGATGCCTCTGGTGAAAAACCCAGAGGAGATAATATCTACTAATTGGCATGTGTCATATCTATACACATTCATGATTCAACTTAGGTAGAATTGATTTCAAAATAATGGAAATTGGTAGTGATACTTGCATCAAATTGGTGCTTAGAAAATCTGTTTCAGTGACACCAAGGACTCAGCCATGTTAAAGGTGAGTCAGCAGTGCTATCTGGTGAGCTGGAGAGAAACTGTTTGTTGCAAATGCACAACTAAGTCCTTCTGTTGTACTTCAGAATAACAAAAGCTCTTAAAATATGGATGTGGAGTAATTAGCTAAGTGGCATTTAGCTGTTGCAGATCTGCAACATCTGCCTGGAGAGGGTTAAAATAAGGTATTATGACCTTTAAATAAGATATTAGTCGGGGGGTTTTTTAAAAACATATTTCACCCATTATAGTTCATTGGCAAACTGTCTTACTTGCCAGCTCAAAAAAAGAGGAAAAGATGCTAATTAAAGAAGAATGTCTGCATTTTAAACAGATTGAAACAGGAGCTTGGTGGCATGTTGGTTTAGGAAAGGCCTGATTTGACTTATGTTTGTTTACATAACATTGTTTGTTTCACTTTTAAACAATCTGTTTTCAAGTTTTTAATCCGCTGGTCCTACTTTTGCCCATGCAAAATGTTTTCCCTCTTCCTAACTTTCCAGTAAAATGTTGGGATACGGCACAACAGGAGATGGGAGCCAGTTTTATTGCAACACATGGTGTTGGAGATCCATGAATGACACCCAGGTCTCTAAGAACACTAGAAAGCTCAGGGCTTTAGCTGCAGCTTGAAGAGTTCTATCTTCTTCTGCTGTTTAACAAGGTTTTTATCTCAGGTTCATCTTTCTGTCATGATAGTGTTGCCCCACTCCAAACACTGTAACGTATATTTTGTTAAAAAGCAGCAATAATCAGATATATGTAGAGGTGATGTGGTTTTTATACAGCTTGATCTAAAAGACCCGAACTCCTGGCTGCTCATCTCTCTTGTTACTTTACTAGAAAAATATATCAAATGAGTGTAGTTGGTTTTGGAGCATAATTTTATTTTTTTTTTAATTTGAATAAGATCTGTAACAAACTGTGCTGTGATGCTAGTGAGTCAATTTCACTTCTTTTTTCTCTCTCCCTCTTTTCACCTCCTCAGTTCCCTATGGGCCCTGGCTCTGACGGGCCACTGGGAGCTATGGCTGGGATGGAACCACACCACATGAATGGATCACTAGGTAACTACCAGCTGTTGAAGTAAAAACATAAAAGTTTTATTCTCTTCTTTGGACTTTCATAAACAGAACTCTTATTTATATTCTAATAATGGTGTAATAATTTAATCTTGCTGTTCCTTTTCCAGGGTCTGGAGACATGGATGGAATGAATAAGGTAAATTATGTGATTGCACAAAGTTATTTTATTTTAGAGCTTTATCTCACTTGAAGAAAAAAAAAACCTGCATTTAAGAGGAAAAAAACCTTTGTGATCTTTTTATTTCCAGAATTCCCCAAACAATCTAAGTGGCATTAGCAATCCTCCTGGGACCCCGAGGGATGATGGAGAACTGAGTGGAAACTTCCTCCACTCTTTCCAGAGTGATAGTGTGAGTGGCTCCTCTTTCTTGCTGCTTCACCAACTTTTGATTGTAGCAGTAGAGCTTCAGAAATGTATTGAAAAAAACAACCTACTGGTTTATTTTTCCTTTCCTTATCTTCTTTTCTCTTCTTTTAGCAGTACTCTCCCACCATGACGATGAGCGTGTGACCTCCCCTCCCTCCCATCACCGTCCCACCACCCCTACCCAGCATTATATGCCATCATTCCAAGGATCTGAACTCGCGACAGAACATGGCCAAAACACATCAGCGCCAAAATCAGGGACAGGCGCCATTTTGGTTCCACACTAATGCCAGAATGCAAGCAACCACTGCTCCTTTACTCAAAAGGAAGAACTATTTCCTCCCTTTATTACTACCACACATGTGACATAAAAAAACCAGCTACTGAAATGCAAACATGACACGTTTTATGTTCCTTGGCAGAAGCTGCCCCCTCCCCTCCCCAAAATTTCATCAACCTCCTCAGTGAACAGGAAAAAAAAAATGGTTGACGTTTACCTCTTGTACATTTCAATGATCGCTTCGTGGTGCAAAATGTGCAGGAAATATCCGCTTTTTGTCATTCAAACACTGGAGAGTGTGCATATGCATTGTGAGCTTGGAAAGTCTTTGTCTTGTCCTTATTTTTTTATTTTTTATTTAGTTTTCTGCCATGCATACTGTCTCACTATGTCAGGTGACATAGGAATTTGCCTTTATACCCAATGGCCACCTTTAATAATAATAATAATGTAATATTCCCCCTTAACCAGTCCTTTTTATTTAAAGAGATTCTTAAGGGGAAAATGTCTGAAAGGAATGTGGCTTTTAGTTGTAATAATGTCATATTGATCCAGTTTCCGGTTTATTGATTGACAGCTGACCGGCCCCGCTCTCTTGGCTGCTGCGTTCAAACAGCTGGACTGCTGCAGCTGCTGTTTGCTGTGAAGGGAAGCCAGACTTTGGCATAGGAAGCGAGTGCATGAGTGCGGAGGGTTTGTGTACAACATACTACCTAGTGCTGCTCTTCTCTATGTGGACACCTGCTTTAAGACGTGGTGTGTATCATCTGACCTGCCTGTGCTTAACACTCTGTGCTCCCCATTGTCGTAGCCTTCTGCGTTTCTGGTTTTGTTACGATGAAATGAACCATTTGTTTATATCACTGGTCGTCCCCATAACCCCCCCACCCCTTTTTGCCCATCAATGTTTTTTTTTATTTTTTATATTTTGATAAAAAACCTTTGACTACGTATATTGCTCCAATTATTCAGTTAGTCAAAGCTTTCTCAGCTGATTCTAGTAGACGTCATTATAAGGTTAGCATCAGTCTTGTAAATGTGATGAGAAATTTGGTTTTATTTTTATTTTTTTCTCCTGTGAACATTACACATTATACACATCTGTCCTATGTTGCCTTTATTTGCTGATATTTTTTTATTTCAAATTGAGGAAAGATTGCTTGTTAATATAATTTTACAATAACTTATATCACTGTATGAGTCTTTATTTGGGCTGAATGTGGATCACATCCTGCAGACCTATAGAGGTGCATCTTAAAGTTAGGCTATCGTGATTAAAGTAATTTGTTTCTGTGATTCTCTTAAGATGAAACTATTCTAGATTCATTACAAAAATTATGATTTCATTTTCATGTTTGCATTTTGCAGCAAAGAAAACCCAAAAAGTAAAGCTTCAGGAAATTTTTGTTCTAAGACATTTGTTTCCAAATTCTTATGGTTAACAGAATGTGAAAGGCTGAGAGGATGGCTGCCATCCAGTCGGTCTAAACCTCCAGAAAAAGATTGAAGCCTGTATATCAGAAAAGTAGTCATATATGATACTAATTTCAAACTACTAGACTCTTTCCAATCTTCCCCATTCTGCAATATTCCCACTGCTCTCTAGAAGGTCCAGCATTTCCTCCTCTAAATGTAATCATCCAGTGAGCATGTTAAAGCCAATTGGAGAATAGTAAATAGGCAGATAAATTAAAGATATTCTCCTAAAATTTGGAACTCTGCAAAACATTATGTTCAATAATGTGAGTTGGATTTTCTTTTTTTTTTTTTACGTGCAGCTAGTCAATTGGAAGTTTAGTGGAAAGAGTTTGAGAGGAAGGAACGTGGACTGCAGCTGGAGTTTTTGCAAGCAGAACCTATTACATTTTCCTCCCCTCGTTGTTACAAATAACATCTCTACTGTAATGATCACAGTATTACGGTGCTGGATTAACCAGCAGTGTCACCCGACCTAAGCTATTATCAGAACCAACAACGCAGACAAGGTGAAGGCCACTAATAAAGCAAACTGGGTTTCTTGAACATATCAGCAGAGCCCGATTCTACATGAAGAAATAAATACAAAAGGAACCGTAGCTAAATACTGATTTCTGTTACTATATAGTTTATTAACATACTTTCCAGTAGGTGCATATTTTATGATTGATCACTTTTCACCCTTTGGAAATCCTTGGCCACATGGAAGCCTTTGTGATGAGAGATCCCTCAGGCTTGGATGTGAGAAAGGCCTTTAATTACATGCCCTGACAAAGGAATGGGGGTGCCCTCAGAAATTCCTGTATTAAACTATTATAATATCTTGGATTTAATGACCACATATTTTTTTCCGCCTATGGTTTTAGTAGAATTGAGAAATTGATAGAAAATTCCTAAAAAAAAAACAAACAAACAAAAAAAGGTCTTACCATTTACAAGGTACCTGCAGACTGGGACTTCCCCTTCCCCCAAATCACTTCTTACCTTTTACGGATCTCCACAGTGGAAAGTGTTCCTCTAACTCTGGGTGTTGATTACATGCTTTAAAGTGACCCATTTATTGCACTGTAGTTTGTCAGCCCCTGCACTGCCCTCTTTTGGACAATGTGTAAAAATCAATTCACAAATCCAAAGCTGCTCATTCAGGCACCTTATGTAGCTAATTCTTAAAAATACACGTTTTTTCAAACCACCATACAACTGACAGCCACTCCGGTTTGCTGAGCAGTTTGTCACTTCTGTACAGTACAGAATTTTAAAACTGCAAGAAAGTAGTAGCCAAGGAAATGACAATGTATCAGCTGTGGAAATAAGTGGACTTGATGCCGAAATGTTAATAGATTATACTTTAAACAACATGTTTGCTGGTTAGCTTAGTGTGAATGATGATATCTTATTAGACTGACCTGCAGTTAAAGGTATTAAGATATAAAATTGTAAAGCTGACTTCTAAGGATGTTGATAGTGATGCACATATGTATTATTTATGTATATATAAATATATGTATGCATGTACAATGAGGGGAAAACAGAACACCCTGCTATTTTGCACGAAATCATGAAGGGGTCTGGTCTAAAATTCTCATTGTATCCAAAAATCACACTATATGATTTTTTGTAACTATATGATACAGCTGCAAATGGTTATTTAAACAACAGTCTATCAGCTATAATTCTGACGCTCAAAGGCCTGTTAGTCAGCCTTCAAAATGTCCACCTCCACTCCATTTATTATTATTTATTATCCTAAATTGGATGCACCTGTTTGAAGTCGTTAGCTGCATAAAGACACCTGTCCACCCCATACAATCAGTAAGAATCCAATTACTAACATGGCCAAGACCAAAGAGCTGTGCAAAGACACTAGAGACTAAATTGTTCACCTCCACAAAGCTGGAAAGAGCTATGGGGAAATTTCCAAGCAGCTTAGAGAAAAAAGGTTCACTGTTGGAGCAATCATTAGAAAATGGAAGAAGCTAAACATGACTGTCAGTCACCCTCAGACTGGGGCTCAATGCAAGGTCTCACCTTGTGGGGTCTCAATGATCCTAAGAAAGGTGAGAAATCAGCATACTACACGGGAGGAGCTGGTCAATGACCTGAAAAGAGCTGGGACCACAGTTTCCAAGGTTGGTAATACACTAAAATGTCATGTTTTGAAATCCTGCATGGCACGGAAGGTCCGTCTTAAGTTTGCCAGTGATCATTTGGATGATCCAGAGGAGTCATGGGAGAAAGTCATGTTGTCAGATGAGACCAAAATAGAATGTTTGGTCATAATTCCACTAATCATGTTCGGAGGAAGAAGAATGATGAGTACCATCCGAAGAACACCATCCCTATTGTGAAGCATGGGGGTCGTAGCATCATGCTTCGGGGGTATTTCTGCACATTGCACAGGGTGACTGTGCTGTATTAAGGACAGGAAGACTGGGGCCATGTATTGCAACATTTTGGGCAAAACCTCGTTCCCTCAATTAGAGTATTGAAGATGGGTCCAAGGAGTGGCTCTAGAAGAAGCACATCAAGGTTCTGGCATGGCCTAGCCAGTCTCCAGACTTAAACCCAATAGAACATATTTGGAAGGAGCTCAATCTCCGTGTTTCTCAGTGACAGCCCAGAAAGCTGACTGATCTAGAAAAGATCTGTGTGGGAGTGGGCCAAAATCCCTCCTGCAGTGTGTGGAAACCTGGTGAAAAACTGCAGGAAACGTTTGACCTCTTTAATAACAAAGGCTACTTTACCATATATTAACAGTGATTTTCTCAGGTGTTTAAATACTTATTTGCAGCTGCATCATACAAATAGTTGCAATTTTATTATTATTTTTTTTTTTAGATTATGTCTGTTCATTTAAAATGACAATATCAGACCCCTCCACGCGACATAGCAGGGTGTTCAAATACTTATTTTGCTCACTGTATATATGATTGTATGTGTGTGTGTGTATATATATATATATATATATATATATATATATATACACACTTAACAAATACAGGGAACATTCAAATAACACATCCAAACCTGAAAAAAAAATATTCACACTACAGGCAGGTCTAACTTTGAGAGGTTTCAAAGAGACGAAAACCAGGAGCTGAGTGATGAAGGAATGTGGCTAAGATGTCAGAAGAACTAAGTTAAAAGAAATGTTTTTTTACTGTTATTGTTATACTGCTACTAAAGGACAGGAAAGACATTTTCCCCCAGCTTTTTTTTGTGAACCGATAATGTGTTACATCACAGGTAATTAGACATAAGCCTGTTTGGTTTCATTTTCTCTTGGTACTTCAGTCTAACCTCAAAAAATAGACTTTTTCTGCGACGATACCTTCATGTACTGTATGTCAATCTGCCGTCTGGTGGACTAAAGTAAAATTGGTATTTTTTGCAGGGAAAAAGGGGGGACGTTTTATTTTCTCAGATTTGTATCCAAACAGGACAACAGTTGGGAGGTTCTGACATTAGGCTATTCTGGATCCCATCTCCACAGAAAGGAAGTCAGACTGAGTTACAGTGGCCCTGCCTCCACAGGATGTGGCCTAACTGGGCCGGAGCCAAACATACTTAGACCAAACTTAGAGGCTCAGTTTATGCTGTCAAAACTGAAAGGACATGAAGCCGCTGTTCTTTCTTATGGACTCAAAAACATAATATCATCCTAACTATGCATTTTACTTGTCCTCTATCTACGAGAGTTCACGTGTAATAATGCAGCCTTTTATTTTGCTCAAAATAGAGAAAATATAACAATTAAGCACAACACAGCTACAGGCTATCCATTTAATGTTAGTAAGAAATAGACTATAAATCCATAATTTTCTATAACGCTCAGTTATTCTACAATTAGTCAACAAGTCCATTCAAAACAGATATTCACTTAGCTATAAAAATAGCAAACACTTCTTCCGTAACATTAAGGTCATTGAACACAGGAATAAGCAGTGATAAGACTGTTAAACATTAACCTGGATGAGAATATAGATCGTAAGCTTCACTCCTCAAACTCCTGCATCTGCAGAGAATCAGATCGCTGGTCAAAAACACTCTTGCCACAAAACAGGACAACAAAGAACAGCTGGATTCTCATGTCGCTGAAAACTGTATGTCAATATTAACAGGCAGAAAACCTTCCTGTAAAGCAATAAGGATGCAGACCTCTTGTCTTACAGGAATCTTAGTGCAGCGATGACTCAGTGACTAAGAACCTTTCTGAAAAGGTTAATATTCTAGGAGATTAATAAAACAGTTCAGTAAGATTAAGATATACATATACATTCGATTACCGGTAGTTTTCAGTAAGTTTTTTATGCTTGGTGGTTGATGTGTAAAACATCTCTAAATCATTCAGAGTTGCAGAACATTTTATCTAGATTGCTTATTTCAGAAAGAGTTAAACTCAAATTCCCAAAGACATGGCAAGCCACATAGGGTCAAAGGTCAGCCTGGTGAGCTGAAACCAGATGAGAGGCTTCTGGTAAATCTGGACGAGCTGTAGAAATGAATAGCTAAGGTGGGAGAAAACCCTAAGTTATGGAAGAACGCCATCGGCACAAATAATTGGACTCTGGTTCAACCTGAATAGCTTAAATCTTCCTTTTGAAATTGAAAGTCTTGTTTTATAATTTATAAAAATAGATTAGTGTAATAATTTTATCCTCACTTTATATCTAAAAACAAAAATGAAGTTGTATATTTTAGGGGGTCGTGTTTTTATTTTAATGCTTGAAAACCCCTGCTGCACTCTATATTGGTCTGTACTGTGGATGATCCCTTCAGTATTAGAAAAGGGATGTTTGGTCTTTCCTTGTAGATAACCCAAACAACAGATTAACAAAAGAAAATGGATGGCTGGAAAAGACTATTTTATTTTTACATTATAGTTTTACAGAACAAGCTTGCATATTTAAACAGACTGAAGATTAACAAAAGAAAATGGATGCGTGGAAAAGATTTATTTTTACGTTGTACAGTAGTTTTACAGAAGAAGCTTGTATATTTAAACAGACTGAAGAAATAAAGGACCATAAAAAAAAAAAAACTTAACAGCTGTAGTACTTTGGACAATCAGTCGACGGCATCAGCTCCCAACAATCTCCCTAAACAAACTCCAAGCTGTCAATCTCTGTGTTTCACCTCATCTGACCACAGATCCCAGCGGTTTCATCTGCAGCCGTCACTAAGAAACACAGAGCTGAGCTCCATCTCAGACCTTGTTTATTTAAGAGCAGCAAGAGAGCCTGAGGCGCGACAACGGGGCAAAGTGTTGAGGAACAAAATGGCTGTTTTAATCCAGGTCCAATAAAGAGGTAAAACATGCTTAGATGAGCAGATTACAATAAGCTACCATCCAAAAAAAAAAAAAAAATGACTGGTGGAGTAATGCTGTTTGAATTATTTCATTTTCTGCAGGACTGAACGCACTTCCTGAGGATTGTAGCCCCAAGGCCCCATTCCCCCCTGCAGGAAAAAAAAAGAAAGAGTTAAAGCTGCATTATATTGATATCTTTTAACTTTAACTGAAACAGTGGCAGATCAATGTAACTCTTTAGAAATGTGTTTTGCAAGCAACCTTTACATTTCAAGACAATTACTACATGCCACAAATTCTTCTTCAGAGGCTGTTTGTTTTTTATTGCTTTTTATCACGCAATGCTATGCGATCAGGGAGAACCACACCCTTACTTAAATTTACTCTGAGTAAAGGCATGACAAGAGCAAAACCTGCAGAAAAGATTTGTGTCTTTTTGTATATCTGGGCTAAGCTCCAAATACAGGCACGGTTGATATTGAATTTTAGATTCCTGGAAAAACTTGGTTCATGTACAAGAGGCAGCCTCTCAACTTTGTATTGCATATTCCTTTTGCAGGAGTTGCAGAGCTCTCACCTTATAGAGGACTTTTCCAGCCTGCAGCACATACAGCCTCTCAGGCAGAGCAGCATACTTGATGGCTGAGACATCACTCATGTCGTCCACCACCACAGGACACAGGGGGTCATTCTGAACAAGGATCTGCGCTGCAGACAGCCTGTCCTCGAGGCTCCGGTGCTGACTGATGTCAACGTTGTTACGAAACGACCAGCCATCTGTGACACAAAGGCAATTTCTTATTAAGGAAGCTGGCGACCAGACAGCAAACAGCTGTAAATTTTGTTTTATTATTTCAAAGCCTTTTTAGTATGTTGATGATAAAGATACATTTTGTTTTATCAAAATGGTGACTTTTACAGACATACGTAACAAAAACTAGAAAAACAGACCTAGACTAAGCATTAAATCTTGCCCAAAATTGTGACATACACCTATAGGTAAAACTCACAAATGATCTGGATCTTTACCAACTTTAAATTAATTGTTCCTTGGGATGAGGTGCATCTCTGATGAAAAAAAAAAAAATTTGTTCATAAAATCCAATCATAAGCATAATCACATTTGATCCTGCTAAGAAACCAACAAAATAGCTCCAGATCTATGAGTCCAATGCTGAGGCTGTCAGTCACTGCTAGTACCTTTATTTGTATTCAAAGTAGCGCTGAAAAAATTGGATTAATCATGATTCATCAATTATTGATATAATTGTCAACTAATTCAGTAATCGATTAATTGTTAACTTGAGTATAGAGACTCTAAAACATTCCTTCAGCTGATAGAGCAAAGCAGTTAGAGCAGTAATTATACCAAGATTGTAAATAAAATATGTAAACATTTTGTACCGTATTTAAGATAAAAAAAAATGTTTTTGTCTGTCTTTCATGCCATCCAGAGCCCCTTAAGTGGAAACGTTTTAATTTCACCTGCTTTAATTTTGTGAAGTCTTCTTTAAGGAACCTTTGATTATCCAATTAATTGAAAAAAATAATCGACAGATTAATAAATTTGCAAAATTATTATTAGTTGCAGCCCTAATTCAGAACAGGCTCAAATTGGAAGGCAAGTGAACTTTGGCTCAGTTATTTGAAGACGTTTCAACACCTATCTAGGAATTTTTGTCAATTCTGTTGGCTCACAACACAGCAATCTGTAATTGAGGTGCAAGAGATGCAATTGTGCAGCTGAATCTTGCCAGAGTTATTGGCACTCATGCTGTGTTATGTATTTGTGTAGTTGTTTTGTTTTTTCAATACAGGAGGCTTCACTGTCCTATCTGCAAACAGCTCAGCTTAGGTTTGCATGTTCTGTCTTCAGGATGAACCTGTTTTTGTCTGAGTGTGTTGTTCCGTTCCGAGAAATCCTTCTGAGTTTCTCAGAAATTCAGGATTTCATAATGCAAACAATTTGGTTCCACCCACTAAAGAGAGCAGTGGCCATTAAGAAAGGTGAAATTCAGAACCATATAGAAGGAGAAAGAACTGGTAATTGTTCAAATATAATTATATGAATACAAAATAATATGTATAATGTACTTTGGAGCCCATCTCATTGTACTATGAACTAAAGTAGTGCCCTGGAAGAGAAAACATAACTGTGCTTCACGCTGCATTAATGCAATCCAGCCTGTGGAAGTTTTTTTATTGATCAATATTTTACTGCTGATATTTCTGCCAGTCCTGATATGTTTACATGCGCCCAGAATATCTCCATTCTGTGGTTTTTTACTAAAACATCCTTGTTGTAAAAAATATGCTGAAAATACTGCTGCATTTTAGGTGGAAAACTGCTTTTTACATGGTAAATATTAATATTTGCATGTCTTCCACACATGAATTTGTGCAATATACAGGCTGTATATCTGCATATTGATGAGAGGCAAGGATATAAAAAAAAATATTTGCACATACGGTCTGCTGAATGCAAACGCAAATCTTGCAACCTTTTTCCCCCTGAGGTCTTCTGTGCATGTAAAAACACGTTTGAACCATGATGATCAAACCAACAATCTGAACTATTTGCCCATTATTGTTTCCATAACATGTTCATTTAAGCCAGATTAAATAGAGGGTGTCTGAACATTCATTCTCAAGTCTTTCCACTGATTCCTGGTTAGATTTAGTCTGCAGCAAGGCTTGGCAAGGCAAGGCAAGGGTTATTTGTAAGCACAATTCAGTAGAGAATATTTAAAATGCTTTAAATTAAATGTCAAAACTGAAGAAAGATAAAAAGCAGAATAAAAGCAAGTACACAGTAAATGTTGCAGTGTTAAAGTAAAACTTTAAGAGTACATTTGGTCCCACTCTCAGTGTGTGACCAAATGTACTCTTAAAGTGTTACTTTAACACTGCGACATTAACTGTGTTGATAAAAATATGATAAAAGCAGGCAGTAAAACAAACGTATTTATTGGTGGTAAAATGCAAATGGTATTTATATATATATATTTATTGTTTCAACGACAACCTGATTTTTTGCGTGCAAAATTCAAAAACTAAAATGAAAGGAAATGCCAATTCTAGCATTTCTTAGCAGCGAGGTCCTATAGATGTGAAGATCTCCACCTGAGTCCCTGCTGGCTTGTTTTCACTCACCTGTTGAATGCGCCTCAGAGATGTAGACCACTAGAAAATCTGCCACGTCCCCAAAGTCCCTGACGAGCTGCTTGAACTCGTCAAGCTTGAACATAAACGGGGGTCAGCTGCAGCTTCCAAAACTCAGCACCAGTGGTCTGTTTTCTGCAGACAGGAAGCAACACACATGATTGAGAGGGAGAGATACGCTGCAGATATATTCAATTC
>NW_015150498.1:514546-517331 GCF_000732505.1 Cyprinodon variegatus | reverse complement strand
AAATGTTAGTGTACATGTTTATGAAGGTTTATTGTTCTTATGTGATGTACTTTGAAAATATGATTTTTTGTTTCATTGATGCTCTAAATAAACAAAAATTTTGTTTAAAAAAAATTTTTTTTCCATTCTTCTTTCTGTGCCCCATGAAAAAACAGTGGCCCCGCCTTGGCCCCCCGAGAAATCTTTGACTAGAACCGCACCTGTTTATAACTCACCTTTCATGTATTGGTAGATGCTGGTTCTCTCTCTGTTCATGCTGATCACAGGTGAGTCTGGAGCTTCTCCGCCTGCAAAAGCCTCTTGTCTCAATGAGAGCCACATAGTCTGACAAGCAACTTTGAGAAATGTAAGAGATCCAAAAGTCAGGCCCCAATCCTCGTAGCTAAACTTTGGGTTTTGGGTCATGGTCACCTTTTCTCCCATTTTCAGGATCAGTTTCTTTGCGAGGTTTGGCGTGAGGACCTTTAAAACACTGAGCGTGACGCTCACGGTAATAATGTAGCAGAACATGCATACCGCCGTTAAATAAACCAAACACTTTTGGAGAAACATTGTCCGCTTCTGGTGGAGACAGACTGCTTTCCCCAGCTGCTCCACCCTACAGTAATAACCCCTGGTTACCGCCCAGCTCCATGATGCATTCACGGACACGTCGTATGCTGGCATTTCTAGGAATAGTATGAAGAGGATTAGGGCCGCTGAAAAAATAAAAAAAAAGTTAACTGATTTTTAAATGTTATTTCAGTTTAATATAGGAAAAAAATTCAGAATTCTGACTTTAATCTCAGAATTTTTTTTTCTTAGAATTCTGGCTTTTTCCCCATAATTCTGACTTTTTTTTTCTCAGAATATTTCAGAACATGGTTCCCATCTTAACATAGGTGAAGGTGGTAGCACTCAGCTTCACCGACAGAGATGTGAGTTGTTTGAGAGGGCCAGTAACACATTGGTGGAAAATGACTTTATACGTGCCCAAGGGGTCCCCGGTGATGCTATTACATTAATGGAAGAGCAGAAGGTGATTAAAATAAGAGAGCTAGTTTAGTCTCTAAAACAGACATGACATGGGATTGTTAATAACATGTTTGTTAGCTGTCAGAATTCAGTCAGAATTCTGAGATTAAAGACAGGATTCTGAGAACAGAATTCTAAAAAAAAAAAGTCAAAATTCTGAGAATAAAGTCAGAACTCTGAGAAAAAAGTCAGAATTCTGAGATTAAAGTCAGAATTCTGACAGAAATGAAATTTAAAAATAAGTTCACTTTTTAAATTTTTTCAGTGGCCCTAATCTTCTTTTGTATATTAGTCACATTAGTAACACTTTTGAAAATATGAATTGGAAGTGGACTTGGTTGCTTCTTAAAAAATACTTAATAAACAATAAAGTAAGAGAAATTTCTTATAAAATTATTCATAATGTTTATCCATTTAAAGCATTTTTGATGAAAAAAATAAATAAATAAATAAAAATGATATAGGCTAAATGGAATTTGGACCCAATGTATACTTTTTGTAAAAAATAATGAAGAAAAGCTTATTTGTCTTTTTTGGGATTGTAATTATACCAAAATATGTCAATTTTTTTTTCATAAAATTTTTTTTTTTAAATATTACTGTAACTTATTTGGATGTTTTGTTTGGGATGGAGAAACATGAACTTGTCAAAACAGAATTTTTGTATGTTATACATGTTTTTATTATTCATGGTAAATATCATAGTCACACCTCCAAATATTTACAAAAAAAAGCTAATTTCCTGATTTTATTATCTTCTATTAATATCTATATAGAATCCTCAAAATGTATTTCAAATGCTAAAACCATGCACATTATATCTGCCCTTAAAGAATTATAATCCTCGAGCATAGATTTGATTTTGACATTTTAAAATAATAGTTCTGTTCTGTAAAGCCCTTTGTTGTTGTATATGTTTGCAATGATTAACATTCTATATGGTTCATGCATGTTCTTTTTTTTGCAATAATAAAAAAAATAATTCTAGGAACTTAAAAAAAAAAAAGAAAGCTTGATATGTGTGAATATTGTGGGGGGGCAATCATTGGTCACCACTGTGGCCACCCCTACCATTTTTTCCTTCTAATACAGATGGTGGCAACAGTAATAGGCCTACTCTAAAGTGGAATATTCAAAACATTAAAAATTTTTGTGGTTATTTATACATATCAATATACTAACATCAAAGATGATAAGTATAGAGTTCATGCTCTTTTAAGAACCAGATTTTGTGTTATTTGGGGTAAAGAGAAAATGTGTCTCTGCAAGTCACCTAGGAGTCTTCAGTGAAATCAAAGATGAATAACAATATTAATAAAAACGTATCAAATAATCAATTTATGTAGATATTAGTGCTTGTAAATATTAATTTTATGCAGAATATTTATTGATACAAGTAGGTAAGTAATGACAATCGAAAAGATTTACACCTGGGAACTCAAAGCTGAGTTTTATCCATTATACCTTTTATCTAGAAATTACGGATGTTTGAATATATGTGTCTATTTGTTATCAAAGGCTGTAGAAAAGTATAGTTAGTCTTTATTTAGAAAATAGGGATGTTTTGCTCATTAATTTTCCTGTTGGAACAGTGTAGATTGACCCTGAGGTTCTGGTGCAGATCCACTTTCCACTATCCCTCAGTGTACATTGGTTATTGCCTGGCCACCCTTATAAAAAATTTCTGGCGACGCGTCTGTACAAACGTACAGCTAATAATAACGGAAGTATTACCAGTAATATGGTAAAGGGTGAAAATCCTGATAATTAT